>NW_010552797.1:0-11623 GCF_000687285.1 Phaethon lepturus
AAGGGAAGGGAAGGGAAGGGAAGGGAAGGTTCTGAACAATATTTTGTCTCAGTAGAAAACATGTAGGTAGAAAGAAATGTGCCTTTAAAAACATTGCATTAATGCTGATACAGGATTTGGTACCACACTTACCTTTCTCCAAGTCATACTGGAAAAGTTATCCTTCTCAGATAAGCAAACGGACTAACCTATCAAAGAAGAAAATCTAGTGATTTTGACAAGATGACTGATTTTCTTCCCAGAAATAAATTGAAACAATGAAAAGAAAATATCCAGGGGAAAGTGTTATCATGGGGTTGTGAATAAATTCTAAGCTTACATGATTATGTAATGCTTTGAGCACTTCTGTTATGGAAATGTTCAGGATATGTCTGCTTCATGCAGTGCAGAATTTTATGAAATTCTCAGCCATGAAATACTGAAGTAGTTGGTTTCTGCCCATTATTAAAATTAGAATTATAGACCTCTTAATTCAGCTCACAGCCCAAGCTAATAGGTTCTGCCTTTACTTAGGTCTTGTTAACTTGGTAGCAGGCTCAGAAAGCAGTGTTCTGACTTCCACCTATATACAGGACTAAGCATCTGTAGCTATGAGGAAGCAGATATTTTCTTGATAGCTTGTGTATTTTTGTGCTGCTGTACTGAACTATGTCTCTTTATGCCCATTGAAACCAATTAGGAATCCTGTTGTGTGAAGCACCATAAAACCATGTCAAAATACATGGGTATAAGTAGACATGACAGGTAAAGGGAGAAGGTACTACTGTTCAGTTTAAAAATGCATGCATTTAAAACTGAATAAGATTAAAAGCCTCATGTATATAAGGCGGGGACTCTGTATTAGTGCTAGTCCTTAGCTCTCTAGGAATCACCAGGACTGGGACTGGGGTGTGACAACCCTCATAATCTGTAAATGGTTCCCCAGGCTCCACCCTGGACCTGGAGTTTGGCAGTCTTTGGCATCAGGAGACAGTCAGTTCCTCATTTGCTTTCATAAGATAGTGTGGTATTTGTAGCAGAGGAGGGCACTGAATCCAGGCTGCCTCCATATATCGTTAGCTGCACCGGAGACAGTGCCACACTGAACCTAGTGGCACTTACTTACTCACAGGGCTGAAAGTTATGTTTATCTTTGAAAAGCAAAAACTCAAGAAGGATGAGATTTTATTGGATAATGTATATTCAATTTTATTATCTTCTATTATTTGGGATGTTGAAAATTTTGTAGGTTTAAAATCAGAGTGAAGATACACTCCATGGCTTTTTGAGGGATTTTCAGATCAGGGAAGGGATTTTTTTACACATAAATATTTTTGGTTTCAAGAAATACACCTTTTTTTTTACTTTTTTTTCCCCATATCCATAGAGTGCTTTCATTTACAAATGTGCTTCTTTAACACTACTTTAAAATCTTATAGTCTCAATAGGAAGGAATGGCAACAAAATTTTATTCACAAAGAAATCAGGTGAAAAATATGAGTAATTTGTGAAGGTCATCTGTCACCTGTAGTAATAGACTTGAGGGTAGTATACAATAGCAAATTTAAAAGTCAGTATTAAAATCTTAACCTGAATAGCTTTAAAAAAGGAATAACTAGTTCCTTCTTTCATCACAGGTCATTATTCACTAATAGACTATAGCAGCACCTCTCACTTTTACTTCACTGGCATTTAGAATCTCTTCCTTTTAGTGAAGTTTTCAGTATACCTAAGCCATTCAGGTATCTTTAATCTCACATCAGAGTGAAACATCTAAACTTCAATCTATCTTTGGAGAAAAAGTGTCTTTTGGTTTTCAGAGAGAGAGCTAAGGTCAGGGTTGGTTTATATTAGTAGGTCAATAGTAAAGGTAATCGTACAGTGCCACTGATTTTGTCATGTCTGACCTTGAAGTACTAGATTATTGCTCTACCAGTTAGAAATATTTCATCCATTCATGTTTGCTTCATTAATTTTTAACAATCTACAGCAGTATCTTCTTCAAATATAAATATAGGTTGGAAGCACAAAAGGTAAATAAAAGTGGCACAATTATATAAACTGCATCAGATCAGATCAGTGGAAGCCTCCTTATGGACCTTAATGAGTATCATTTACACTGTTAACGGAGCCCATTACAGATAAGTATAATTACTTTTCTATTACTGTGTGACAAATGTTCCAAGATTTATCAAAATTACTTTCCAACCCCAACAGAGGGTACTTGACTGATTTTTTTTAAAAAAAACAACTTTTTTTTCTTAATACTGAAACAAAAATTAAAATAATTTTAAGGATTTGGAAGTGAAATAGCTCCATCATGTTGACATATTACAATGCTGTAAGAAAACTGCAGTCACAGAGAGTAAAAAATTTAATCACTGAAGAAGCATGGGGGTGAATTTTGAAATGGTATGTATTTTATTCCCTCATTAGTGCCTTGCAACTCATATATAGAAATTGTTTCCCAAACATTAGGTTGGCAATTTTCTTGTATTACATATGTATGACATTTTGTTGAAGGACATACAGAGGAAGACTGGCTCATCTAAAGTTTTCCAACAGCCACAGACAATGTTACAAAGGTAGTTTAGACACACCTCATGAAAAGAACATCAAAGACGACAGTGATCACTAACCCAACTTTAAGGAAGTTTGTTATTACCTTAATTAATTTTGTTCTTTAAAAAAAAAAGCAAAAAAAGGCACAAGATGACTTTCTGGGAACTTTGATAAACACTAGCAACAAAAATATTACTGAAACAGGATTCCTGTGCATACATTTTCAGATTTGGCTTCCAATTAATGTATTTGTACTTATACAGAACTAACATTTAACCATTATGGTTTTGTTCAGTTAAACCAAAAAATGATGTGGATTCTCTAGTTGTGGCAGAAAAAGATCTCTAAATCACAGCCTTGCATAACTTTCATTGAGTATCTTGTCCTATTCTACTGTCATAGAATCATAAAATCAGAATAGTTTGGGTTGGAAGGGACCTTTAAAAGTCATCTAGTCCAACATCCCTGCAATGAGCGGGGACATCTTCAACTAGATCTGGTTGCTCAAAGCCCCGTCCAACCTGACCTTGAATGTTTCCAGGGATGTGGGGCATCTAGCACCTCTGTGAGCAACCTGTGCCAGTGTTTCACCACCCTCATTGTGAAAAATGTCTTCCTTATACCTAGTCTAAATCTGCCCTCTTTTAGTTTAAAACCATTAGCCCTTCCTTGTCCTGTTGCAAAAGGCCCTGCTAAAATGTCTGTCGCCATCTTTATTATAAGCCTCTTTTAAGGACTGAAAGGCTGCAATAAGGTCTCCCTGGAGCTTCCTTGTCTCCACGCTCAATAACCCCAACCTTCTCAGCCTTTCTTCACAGGGGAGGTGTTTCAACCCTCTGAACATTTCTGTGGCCCTCCTCTGGACCTGCTCCAACAGGTCCATGTCTTCCCTGTGCTGAGGGCTCCAGAGCTGGACGCACGACTCCAGGTGGGGTCTCACCAGAGCGGAGTAGGGGGGCAGAATCACCTCCCTCAACTGCCGGCCATGTTGCTTTGTATGCAGCCCAGGATACAGTTGGCCTTCTGGGCTGCGAGTACACGTTGACAGCTCGTGTCCAGCTTTTCATCCACCAGTACCCCCAAGTACTTCTCCATGGGGCTGCTCTCAATCCCTTCATCCCCCAGCCTGTACTGATACCAGGGGTTGCCCTGACTCAGGTATAGAACCTTGTTCACACTGGCCCATTCCGTGAGCTTGTCCAGGTCCCTCTGGATGGTATCCTGTCCCTCTGGATGATATCCTGTCCCTCAGGTGTGTCAACCACACCACTTAGCTTTCATACATCTATGAAAAGTCACTCAATGGCAAAACATGATTTGGTTTAGGCAAACCAAATTTTTCCTGCTTTAGGCAGGAAAAAAAAGGGAAAAGGACCATCCCAGTTTTTAGAGGTGGTGTCAGCACACCAAGTCTTTTTTATTCCTCTACAACTTCAGTGGGTTGAGTTAAGGGGCTCAGTGGGATAAATTAAACGTCTCAGTGGGATGAGTTTGAAGTCAACTCCACTACTCATAAGAAACCAGAAACTTGGGCTGCCTGCCTACCTTGGGGAGTTGTTTTTCAGCAGAGGCTGTCCCTGCTGCCCCTGCCTCAGCTGTGTTGCAGCTGCTTAGCAGCCTTGTCTGTGTCTAGGCTTATACCTCTTCAATCCTGACCCACCTTGGACCCATGCACATGGCATGTCAGCTTGGCCTTGGACATGCCTTGCCCCAGTGGACTTACCAGGCTATCAGTGCACTGAGACTGGCCCTGGCCTCTCTCTCTGGGCTTGATCCTGAACCTGAGTTGCTGCCTCAGTGCCCTGGCTCTTTGTCAGATGAAGACATCACCCTGCCTGCCTGCCTTGCACACACCTTCAGCTCCTGGCTCCTTCCCCATGGAGAACAGCCAGACTTTGATCATCCCTAAAGGCAGGTTAAGGAAAGCAGCACAGTGATGCAGAGCAGCCTTGTATATTATCACTGATGACAATCTGAAAGCAGATGCTGAAGGAAAGAGCTAATCTTTTCATAGTATAGTTTATAGCAATGAACAGTTTAATGACTTTTTAAGTGGGAGGTTTCATGATGACAGCAATGCTTGTATATTTCAATAGGGTGAACGTGACTATATTGTTCAGTTTTTTGGTCAAAGCACTTTTATCTTGCACGGGATTCTTTGGCAGTATATATCACTGTCTATTTTCACTATTTGTGGAGACGCAAGGATTCTTGTTTGTTCTGAAGCTGTTTCTAGAAAGTGTCAGCAAATTAATTGTGATCATCTTTTCCTAAAACAAAGTACAAGGTATTAATCATTAAGGAGATCTGTTCACTTAGGAGATATTTTTTACAACATCCTTCATGCTTAGAAGTATACCTAAATTATATATTTTATACATTTTTATTTTCATATCAGATGATTTCAAAGATCCTGTGTCATTCACCTTCATCAGTCCCTACAGAAGATTTAAGATATTACAAAAAAAGCAACAGTGAGAACAGGCAAAACAGGCCATATAGGCCACACCAGTTGTTTGACTACATTTTTTTGAGGATTTTGTCTCTTGTTTCATCAGACTCTTGTTGTGAAGCATGCAGAAAAGATGAGTACCTAAGATCTAATCAGGACTCGTTCGCAAGAGTTGCTAGCTAATGATGGAGGGAAAAAGTTTGAAAACACTGAGAGGGGGAAAAAATTCCCTCTGAATTTTCACTGAATTTTTACCAAATCCTTTTCTCATGTTTTAACATCATCTTTAGAAGTACATGTTTAAAACTATAATCTTTTTTAAAAAAGGAAAGAAACAACACAACTGGATTTGCAAATAAAGCACCATATATTTCTGTATTATTTACTACTCAATTTACTATGATGATCTCAGTAGATATTTCTGACCTTGTGATGTTTGAGAGTGGACTGATACCTTAAACAACAGTTTTACTTAATTTTTCAAAACATGGAAATAGATGTCTCAGAAATAAGTAGGCAGATCCTTTTGTGTTATATTCCAAAGCCATTCAGTGGCTGAAATGAAATTACTTGGACACTTATCCATGTTCCACAGTTAAACAATAAGCTTGTGAAGCCACAGAAAATGTGTGTAAATTGCACACTATTAAAAAAGGGTAATATTCACCACATGAATTTATGCAACTGAAACAGTGGGAAAAAATCTTTTTTTATCTAGAAACTCCTTACTGTTGAAAAATAAAGCAGAACAGTGCTAGCACACCTTTGACATAATATACATCTTATATTTGATTAAAAGTATGATTAAATCATACAGATTTAGTACAATAACTAT
Source organism: Phaethon lepturus (assembly GCF_000687285.1). Lineage (NCBI taxonomy): Eukaryota > Metazoa > Chordata > Aves > Phaethontiformes > Phaethontidae > Phaethon > Phaethon lepturus. The sequence continues at coordinate 5,829 of NW_010552797.1, forward strand.
TGCTACAAAAATGTTACATGAGCGATAAATCATTGTGTTAGAAGTAGAAGTAATTAATATTAAGCCTCCCCTTAAAGATGCATTTGCCTGAGCATGGTTTTCACTAAATCCAGTGTTGTCCATTTTATATATATTGGAAGATAAATAAATAAGTAGAAAATTCCACTGAATTCTGGATTATTTTGTTATATTATTTAAATACATATGACGGCAAGATGATGTAGCTTATTTTAGTAGAATTTAATTAGGTAAAAAAGACCTTAACTTCTATAAATTTCAAGAAATAACTAGAGATATAAACACTGGTTTTATAATACTGCCTGACAGTATCATGGTACGGTAGAGAAAGGGTTGCAACAATTCATTATCTTCTGTTTCTGTCCTCCTATCACCACCCCAAATTTTCACTTCTGCTGAATGTGTGGTAACAAAACACATGGTTTGTGAGTCGCTAATCTTATCCATAAAATAATTTACTACTTAGCAAATAATTGTGTTGCTGTTCTTAGCTGCCATTTCCAGTTTAGCGGGAATGGCTTCTGCTTACAGCTTTTGAGCCAAAGGTTCAGTCCCAAGCAGTGTCTGAAATGGCAGCTACCTTACAGAAGTTAGTACACAATGGAGCAGGGACATGGATTTGTTGCATTTGGGATGGTTACCACTGCTATAACAAGTCCTCACACTGGCTGATGGCAACATGTTCCACGTGAAAAGTAGTTCTTTAAGGCAGCAAGGGATAGTTTGGCTTTTCCGTCTTGATGCTTACATTCAAATTACCTCTCTATTCCAGCACTAATAAGCCACCTTCTAGCTATTATTTGGTACTAGTTTACCTTTCTTATCAGAACAAAGAGTACTTGGGATCTCAATGCAAGGATTAAAACTACTTTAATTTTCCCCACAAAGTTAAATAGAATTTTACGTTAGATTTTTTTTCCAGGGTCTGTTAACGTGCATAATGAGGGCTCCATCTACCAGGTCTGTAGTGGAGGTTTTGTATTACAACCCACTACTAAAGTTAATGGATATAATTTTTATATCCACAAACATGTTAGTGGGGGAATAAAAATGAGATTAAACTAGTTACTAAACTACTCCACATACAGCCATATTTATGGTTTTGAATAGAAATAGGACAGTTCTTAATGTGATACTAATGGGAACTGTTATGAAACTTCCCTTCATTAATGAAATAGGCAATACAGTAAGGATAAGCACAGAATTTTTTGTGTTGCTTTTATATTCTTTTTGATGAAAGAATATAACACATATATGAAAGAAATAGATTCACTAGCTACAGATTCAGTAGTAGCAGCAGTCTGACATGAGCATCTCTGGTTTAACTTGATAGGACTTTGAGTGGATGCTTTCTTTCTAGTACCTTCTTAGATTCTCTCCTCTGTGCAAAGTTCAAAGCTATCTTTTAAAATGTTGAGGAAGGTAAAGCTTGTTTGTTTGTAGGAAGAAGAAATTGAATCATAACACTTTTTTTTCACCACTTCTTTTACAGGTGGTATATTTAGGTTTTCCTTGTTAATATGAGATTAAAAAGATTTTATTGTGTCTGAGAAAAATCTCTGTGGTTTGATACAAAGTTTCTCCAATGTTATATTATTTCTTTTTAAATAGGATCCGGTATTATCTTTACTTTAAAGTTGTACCTAGTTGCTGAACAAAAAGTACTTGAAACTTCATAAACACAGCAAATCTCCTAAACCCTTGGAGTTTAATGGGGATGATGAAATATTTTCTTCTTTCTTGGCAGTGACAGTTCTATGTCTTTTTCAAGTAGAACCAACAAGCCAGCATGGCATATTTTCATCTTCAAGTCACAACACTTACCAAAAACAAGCAACAAGACCCTCAAATTCCATTTACACTGAAGTAGCAAGACAAGTGTAATCTAACTATCAGAGGAATGGTACACTCAAGTGCTCCAAATATTGCAAACTCAGCCCAGGTGTAGTTTGTTTTGACTAGATTTAAACAGAAGAACAGTGATAAAAACAGAAATAGACATTACTTACAACTTTCAATGTCTAACATTAGACAACTTTCTAGAAGCTGTAATGTAGGTTTTGCTACAATAACGGAAAATGCCTAAAGTGTGAATATTTGATTATATTTTTTTGTATTTTTTCATATGGCTTAAAGTGTTTTATATTTGTACAACAAAATACATCTATATATCATGTGTATATGTAGCACATATAGGTGAGAAATAATGTATAACTTCTGTGGTCATGTCTCAGGAATTTAGTAAAACCCTTTCCAGTGTTTACTTTCAAGGAATCATTTTTCCTTTCTTTAGCTTTCTGACTTTGAGAAAATAGGTGCAGAAATTATTCAGGCACCTTGATTTTCAAATATTATCTTGTTTCTTTTTAATCCTTTAATTTTTTCTTTAATTCTATATAATGAAGATTTTGATGATTTACATTTCCATCAATGTGATCATAAAGAAGGTAGTTTAAAGATAAGAAAATAATCTTAAGGAAAAATAAAATTAAGAAATGTTTGTTAAAATAATTATGGAGATAATTTTTGCTAAGATACAGATGGTGTTTTTATAAAGATTCTTCCTAATTTTGCCCCAGTAGAGTTTCAGGATACCGGTACGGGAAAATAAACGACAAATACCATTATTGTTAATATTGAACTTAATGTAGTCTTTTTAAAAGTATTGTCTGCAAGATAACTCCATTGCTGGGGACAATAGGACGTTATGGGTGAGGACAGCATTGATAACCTAAATGAAAATTATAACCCACTGGTTTTAATTATGAAATTATAAGCAGTCCAAATAAAATTAAGTTCATGATCAGGAAGTTCTGCATTTCATGAAGACTGAGAGATTTGGCCTACTATAACTTTTCATACAGTCAGATGGCCAGCTTTTCTTACAGATTATATAATCAGGAAAGAAAGTACAAATTCTATATGCATATGAGGGAAAAATGAAAAGAAAAAAAACCAAAAACACAAAACTGAAGATGGAGTATGTAATTACATAGTTTGAACTCCTATACAAGGATAAGAACAGGGTTGCTTGCAGATTCTCCCATAAAGAGAGATGCAGATTAGGGTTACTTGCAGATCCTCTCATAAGATACTGTTGTACCTCCCTTCTTCTTTCCTGAAACACCTGTACGATTACATGAAAATCTGAGTTCCATTATGTCCCCACTAACCCTGCTACTTATATAGCTCTGTCATCACTTTTGTTACTGTTTTTAAGAACTTGCTGCCAGCAGTCAGCAGAAGCCCTACGGCCCCAAGGAGAATGAAAGGACTGCAGGCTGAGTCCATGCCCTGAAATAAGGAGCAAAGATATAGTCAGAAAGAATGCCTGCTTTGTGCTTAAGCAAGCACTTTGACAGGAAACTGTTAAAAAACTCCCCAGAAGATGATTTTGTAAAAATTATTGATATTACTGAAGGCCAACTTTTTATAAGAGAAGCACCATTTCCTATATTTTAAACAAATTCTTACGGATGACTTAATTAGTAACATCCAGTAAAACATCCAGTAGAGAAGATAATTACTTGATTGTCAAATGGAATAACAACAGTTTTCCCTGCAGTGAAATCTCTACCACTGTAATTAGGTTATGTCATACTTTACCCTGAAGGGAATATTAAAAACACAAGACCAGCCAGTTCCATCCACTATATTTTTCTATTTATAGCTTAGTGCTAAATTGCTGCCTTCATGATGCAGCAAGGACATCAATAATGGAATAACAGCTCTTCTGTTGCTCAATTAAGTTTGCTACATGGATATTAATGTAAATATGGATCTTGTAAGAGAATTTTGTTGACTAATCATTTCTAGTATAATAATAAAAATTATACGAATGAAGAATTCTAAAAGAAAAAATAACACAGAATACATACATACAAGCAGGACAAAAAAGTAGCAATAAACACATCTGCATGGGATATACATATACTGACACATGGAGTAAACTGTACATTTCCTTTTTTCTTTTTCTTTTGCATGTCTCTTTAGATCACTATACAGCACTAAAAAAACCAAACTTAAAAACAACATTGCTGGATTATAGTTTGATTGAAAAACTGCCTACCACCTATGAGTCCATGAGGTACTAATTTATTTGTTTAAATCTTAGCACCTTTTTGTTTGTGTTCATTTTTATAGATTAAAAAGTACTATTCTCTGGTGTGAATACTGTTTAGTTTTCCATGTATATTTGATAAATAATAAAACTGGATGCTGCTATACTTAATATAAAATTATATAAAATATAAAAACACTGCATTTCTTTTGCCTAGAAAACCAGATTATATTGCTAAGTGAATCACTTCATGCAGAAAAAAGTACCAGAAGAAAACAGCTTTACAAAGTCTTCAGTGAGTTAGGTAAAACTGAAAATGTTTGACATTTATAAAATGAGAAACAGCAATAGCTTCATGTGTCCCTGAAGTAAAGGTAACAGCCAGGCTTCTGATTCAAGATTTGAGCTTTCTCTTCTTAAGAAAATGAAATTACTTTGTAAAATAAATTTAAAAAAAACATAGGTATAGGACACAGGAGTAGAAAAGGTGAAAAGTGATTTCTGTTCTGTTTTCTTTTTTCTTAAAATGTTTTGTGGAGCTTTTGCAAGTGACACACAAACAGGCCCTCTCCCCATTCTCAGCTGGCTCCAATGGATTAATAGCCATCTGGATTTTTTTTTATCTGACCAGTAGTGCATGTATTGAGGCCTTTTGGGTTGATAGAGCACTGCTTCTAAAATATTTATTTGTTTAAAGTTACCATATTAAATGAAACATGATCTTTGAAAAAATGGGAAAACTGACAATACATGTGACCATCTTAGAAGCTGTTTCATCTAATGGGAGGTTATTTAACAGAGATCAAATAATATCAATGACAGCTAGAAATGCAGTATAAGGTCTTCTTTGAAAATTACACAGACCCTGCTTTTTTATATATTTATATTGGGTAACTGGAAACGTTCTGAGGGAAGACATCATCCACATACTGCTTTGTGAAACAGAGACTTTGTGGTGTAATAATGCAAAAAGGAAATGCAATTTCTGATCAAAAGACTGACATCAAGCAACCTCTCTGTGCTGAAATTGACTATCACACCATTATTTCTCTCACCATTGCCTTGCTTCCCAATTGTCTTCCTGTTGAAAAACCTGTTATTGCGTGACTGTCAAGACCACTGAGCAAGGTGTTTTCTGTAGTTTTATACTCCACTTTATTTCATGTGTTATCTTTCTAAATATCTAAAATCCATTTAGCAATTAATGATTTTTTTTTAATTAAGTTAAGGGGACACATTTCATTATCTCTTCTTAATTATCTATAAAAGTAGGAATTTATTACCAGCTACCCTTACCCTGAAACAAAACAACTGTTTAACTATGGTCAGAGCAGAGTAGCGTGCACACAGTAGAAACTCTTGTGTTGAATAGTGCAGTCATAGGTCAGGAAAGCAGAGGGGAAATTCCATTTTATATTTGGTTGGGACAACATGATCTATGTCATCTTTTTGGTGAAGAACTTGAAGGAATTCTTCCTTGTTATGGATATGCAAAAAGCCAGTTTTATATGCTGTTGAAATAAACAGTCTCTGCTACCAAAATGCCCTATAGAATTTTAGCTTTCTTCTGACTTAGAGGAATGTCAACAACAATGTTCTTAGTCTTTTTACAGCAAACTTCATATTTAAAGTCCTAGCACAGTGCAAGTCTACTTAGGGTATGAAATTGTGAGTTACTGACTTGAGGTGACAGAATCACAGAATCACAGAATCACTA
>NW_010552798.1:0-1061 GCF_000687285.1 Phaethon lepturus
CGCACGCCCCGTCGCTGCTCCTGTCGCGCGCTTGCGCCCCGTTGCACGTCCCTCTCCTGGTGCACACGCGCGTCCCATCGCACACCCGCGTCCCGTCGCATGTCCCTGTCCCACTGCAGATCCTGTTGCACGTCCCGTTTCACGCCCACGGCCCGTTGCACGCTCGTGGCCTGTTGCACGCTCGTGGCCTGATGCACATATAGGCCCCGTTGCACGTGTAGGTCCTGTCACACACTCACGTCCTGTTGCACGTCCATGTCTCGCGGCACGTATAGGTCCCGTTGCACGTCCCGCTGCAGATGCTGTTGCACGCTCGTGTCCCGTTGCACACCCATGTCCTGGTGCACAACTTGTTGCACGCCCATGTCTCATTGCACATCCGTGTCCTATTGCACGTATACGTCCTGTTGCACGCCCATGTCCCGGTGCACATATATGTCCTGTTGCAGACGTATGTCCCGTTGCACATCCGTGTCCCGTTGCACATCCATGTCCCGTAGCACACATAAGCCCTGTTGCACGTCCATGTCTTCTTGCACATCCACGTCCCGTTACACATGTAGGCCCTGTTGCACGCCCACATCCTGTTGCACGTCCATGTCCCGTTGCGTGTCCGTGTCTTGTTGCGCAACCGCGTCCTGTTGCACGTCCACATCCTGTTGCACGCCCACGCCCCCTTGCACGCCCATGTCCTGTTGCACGCCCATGTCTTGTTGCACGCCCATGTCCCGTTGCACGTCCATGTCTTGTTGCGTGTCCATGTCCCGTTGCACGTCCATGCCCTGTTGCACATCCACGCTCCATTGCACGCCCACGCCCCATTGCACGCCCATGTCCCGTTGCACGTCCATGTCTTGTTGCGTGCCCACGCCCCGTTGCACGCCCACGCTCCGTTGCACGCCCATGTCCCGTTGCACGCCCATGCTCCGTTGCACGCCCACGCTCCATTGCACGTCCATATCCTGTTGCGTGTCCACGTCCCGTTGCGCATCCATGTCCCATTGCACGCCCACGCTCCGTTGCACGTCCGTGTCCCGTTGCGTGTCCATGTCCCGTTGCGT
>NW_010552799.1:0-2839 GCF_000687285.1 Phaethon lepturus
CCGCGCCGAGAGCTTGCGGGACCGAGACGCGGGGCAGACGCACGCGCGCCCGTAAAGCCTCAGCGACACGCGGAGACCCGGGACCAGAGGGGTCGTGGAGGGGCTCAGGAGAGAGGGGCCACCCAGCAATGGCTGTTCCCAGCCGTCCCTCTACGGCGTCTCGGCAGCTTCTCCTTATGCTTCTGCGCTGCTCCTCGCCTGCGGACTTTCCACGAAAGCATGCTGCCGTTTGCGTCATCCTTCCACCCAAAAATGGAACTGAAAGCGGCTGGAAACAAGAGATGCGTCGAGGATACCACCGACTGGCATCGCGTGCGCCAAGGACTCAGCAGGTACCCCATCGCTCCCTCTCTAGCGCTCGTACTGTGCCTGTTCCCAGCCTCCAGTGGCCCGATTTGCTTTTCTCTTGGCAAGACTTCCATGCCAAAAAAATATTCCCCAAACAGCCTACAGGAAATGATGACTCTTTGCCAAGACCCTTGTAGTTTTAGTTCATTTTGGCAATAAGCAATACAAAAGATTTCTGGCTTCGGTAAGTTATAAACAAGCTGGTTGTGTGGTGTTCTTACCTTGGGAGAAGCATGGGAAGCCGCAGCCCAAGGGGAGGACAAGTACCATGGATATATTTCTCAGCAGCACGGTATCTTTTGCCAAACTCTTGGGGTTTGTTCTTTCGCTACAGCAGCTCCCTGTTTTACCACTGCTCAGCTACAGATTAAAACTGCTCATGAGAAAATTCGTTACGTAGCATTACCTTGTGCCGTTTAGAAAACTGCTATATACTGGTCAGTAACGGGTCACGTACCAGCCCCGTGATAACACACCTGGTTACCAAAACAAATCTAGAATTTTAAATGTTTCCACGACAGCAAGCGAGCGTGAGGGAGCACTGCTTATGCTTCCCACGGCACGTAAAGCCCTTGGCGCGTAGCTGGTGCTTCCAACACCCACAGGTCGGGGAACATACGCTAGATTAAAACGTTAGTTATGGGAAGGAGAAGGTAGAAGGCGGCGAAAGCCGAGTTGGGGTGTGAGTCAGTCCTTCAGGTGAAAGCAGCAATGCGTGGGCTGGCTCTCCGGCATCCAAGACTTACAGTCAGCTGACGTAAAAACTCGGTGCAGACATGTTGGGAGCGATGCTGGGCACAGCCCGCAGGTAACACGGTAACCGGCACCCTGCGCTGACTCGGAAACCCGGCTGCGGTTAACTGCAGCAGCGGAAAATCTCACAATCGAGCCTAAAGCAAAAAGCTGGGCTGCCAGCCTCCGTGCCTCCCTCGAGCAGCGGCAGGGCAGCCGGACCGCCACGCCAGCTCTTCCCACCGCGCCGCGGCCTGGCTCAGAAGCAATCGCGTTTGCTTTACCTCCCATCCTGTGAGCAAGCGGGGGCCGGCGAGGGGGAGCACATGCAATGGGCAAACATGCAACGGTACGATGGAGGCACAGCAGCAATGGGTGACAATGAACTGGGATGCACTGGAGGGCCCTTCATGCGGCCAGGAGGATCGGTAACACACAGATTAATTGTCAAAAAAGCACCACCTTTTTAGGTTTCACTCCACGCTGCATGAGGAGGGAATAAAAAGGTACAAAGTTAGAGCTCGCATCGCATCGACAGTGGTGATATGTTCTTCGCAGAAGAGAACGTTTCCCAAAGTCGTCACTGGGCTGCAAAAATAAGTACCAGCAGAACGGAAAATACATTCAGGCAAATTTAAACAAATATAAGAAGGCTTAACTGAGGAAAACAGACAACAGGATTAATTTTCAACCCTCCGATTTACGAACTTTACTGCAGTATCATTGATCCACCTTCCGGTCCTCCAGCACACAATCTTTTGAGGTGTCGGGACGTATTGGAAGGAAAAGAAATGCACTTAATGGTAACCATCAGCCCTTGCAAAGAAGAGTTAACCAACATGCTTAGCTGACTGAAACCTGGAATCCCTGGGGAGGAGGGATCCCACCCCACATCCAGCTCTCGCAAACACCGCTCACTTCCCACACCGACGCGCCTTGGATCAGACATTGCGACGGGAAGAAGATGCTGGATCCAACTATTTTTTTTTTTCCACACTTTTTGTGGGTGCGCTTCCACCGCGCCTCAGGCCACAAGTACTGCCCACGACTTACAGTAACATATTTGGTTCTTAAAATGCGATTCTTGATGACACCAAGGCAAAGCCCCGCATCAGCCGCTGCCCTAAGGATGTTGTTTCACGGCAGCAGGGAGTTCATACAATCGTGCTGGGAGGAAACTGCATTTCACCCAAAGCATGCCAGAAATCTCCTCCAGTTTCTTGCCACTCAGGGCCCCTCTAACTGTGGGACAGAAGCTTTTTCTCCCTTCTCAGAAGCGCCAATGCCACAGCCCGGTGCAGCAGAGAGGAGAGCTGCTCGGGTCCAGCCTCGAAGGGGTCAGGGTTTTGGTGCCAGGCCCTCAGCCCGTTGCTCTGAGACGTGCTGGCTATGCTGCGGCACCCTTGAAGTCTTATGGAGATGAGCCGGGGATGCCTGAGGCAATGGGAGCCAACGGGGAAAGACCAGCAAAAGACCTCAGAGGAATTAAGGGGTCTTCCCCTAAGAGGGTGATGCGGCCGCCGGCCCAGCTGAAGTGCCTCTACACCGATGCGCGCAGCGTGGGCAACGAACAGGAGGAGCGGGAAGCCACCGCGCTGCTGGAAAGCGACGACCTGGTCGCCATTCCTGAAACCTGGTGGGACGGATCCCATGACTGGAGTGTGGCTACCGATGGCTACAGGCCGTTCAGAAGGGCCAGGCAAGGAAGGAAGGGCGGAGGTGTTGCCCTCTGTGTCAAGACATGGACAGAGATGGAAGA
>NW_010552799.1:2959-4097 GCF_000687285.1 Phaethon lepturus
GGAACCTTTTGGCTGGTGTCCACTACAGGCGCCAACCAAGGGGATCCTCTTGATGAAGCTTCTCACTCCAGCTGCAGGAGGCTTCGCGCTTGCAGGCTCTCGTCCTGCCGGGGGACTTCAACCACCTCAACATCTGCTGGAAAAGCAGCATGGCGAGCGGTGGGCAATCCAGGAGCTCCTGGGGTGCAGGGAGGAGAACTGCCTGTGCCAGATGACAGACAGCCCTACCAGAGGGGATGCCGTACTGGACCTGCTGGTCACCAATGCGCATGAGCTAACTGGTGACGTCAAGACTGGAGGCAGCCTGGGCTGCACTGATCATGCTCTGGAGGAGTTCACAGTCCTGAGAGACACGGGGCGGGCGAGGAGTAGAATCAGGACCCGGAATTTTAGGAAAGCCAACTCCCAGCTCTTCAGGGAGCTGGTCAATAGGAAACTGCCCTCGGGGACGAGGGAGCAGAACGGAGCTGGCGGATCTTTAAGGACGTTTTCCATAGAGCGCAAGAGCTCTCGATCCCCAGGTGTGAGAAATCGGGAAAGGGAGGCGAGAGGCCGGCACGGCTGAGCGGAGACCTGCTGGGCGAACTACAGGGCACGAAGGGAGTGCGCAGGCCGGGCGAGCAGGGACCGGGATCCCGGGATGAGTACGGGGACGCTGCCCGGTTGCGGAGGGATGGGGCCAGGAGGGCCAAGGCGCGGCGGGCGCTGAGCTTGGCGCGGGAGGCACAGAACAAGGAGAAGGGCTTCGACAGGTACGTCAGCCTGGAGCAGAGGAAGGTCGCAGAACGCGTTACGCCCCGATGGGCGAGACTGGCAGACTGGTAACAGCGGGTGAGGAGAAGGCTGCGGTACTCAACGGCTTCTTTGCCTCGGTCTCCACCCTCAGTGTCTCTGCCCACACCTCCCGAGGGGATGGGCTGCAAGACGGGCGCTGGAGGGGCAAAGTCCCTCCCGCTCTAAGAGAAGATCAGGTTCGAGACCACCTGAGGAACCTGAACATGCACACGTCCAGGGGACCTGACGAGATGCACCCCAGAGTCCTGAGGAATTGGCTGATGTAGTTGCCAAGCCACTCTCCGTGATATTTGAAAAGTCCTGGCAGTCAGGTGAAGTCCCTGGAGACTGGAAAACGGCAAAC
>NW_010552799.1:4211-8327 GCF_000687285.1 Phaethon lepturus
GAGAGAGATATCAAGGGTGAAAATCTTACTCTGAGGCATAGCCACGAGCAGGTTGAAAGCTTATGGGTAAAAATGAGAGACCATAACGACAAAGAGAACCTTGTGGTTGGTGTCTACTACAGGCTGCCTGATCAAGGAGAGACTAATGATAAAGCCTTCTCACTCCAACGGAAGGAGGCATAGCACTTTCAGGCTGTCATCCTGCTGGGGCACTTATCCCTCAGTTAGAGAGGTGTGGATTTGATGAGTGGACTGTTGGGTGGATGAGTAATTTGGTTGGATGATCCCATCCAAAGGTAGTGGTCAAGGGCTCAATGTTGAGGTTGACACCCCTGAGGCACGGGATGCCATCCAGAGGGACCTGCAGGGGAGACCTTCCTGCAGCTGCCGGGGCTGAGAGGGGCTGAGGAGAGAGATGGGGACAGACTGTTAAGCAGGGCCTGTAGCGACAGGACAAGAGGTGATGGTTTTAAACTAAAAGAGGGGAGATTCAGACTAGATACAAGGAAGAAATGTTTCCCAAGGAGGGTGGTGAACCCCTGGCCCAGGTTGCCCCGAGAGGTGGTGGATGCCCCATCCCTGGGAACATCCCAGGCCAGGCTGGACGGGGCTCTGAGCACCCTGCCCTGGGTGCAGATGTCCCTGCCCATGGCAGGGGTTGCACCAGATTCCCACCCAAACCATTCTGTAATTCTATGAAATAACCTCAGCACCCTTTAGTAGGTCTGGACAAGAAGTGATGCTGGAGAACGCTTGCCCTAGAGCTCAGGCTTTGCGTGAGGTAAAACTGTACCTCGGGTGTTCGCTTGCCTCCCACCGCTGCAGCCTCTCTGGAAGGAGCTGGCTCTGTGCCTCTCGGCAGCACCGGCAGTGCCTCAAGAGGCAGCAGTCGCTGTCGTGCCCTTCTGCAGCGTGCTCTCACGCTGGCTCCGAGCCAGACCCCTCAGCGCTCGATGAGACGTGCACGCAAGGACCCTTCCCGGTGTCAGCATGCAACCTGCCGGGCTGAGCCCACCGCGCCCCGCGGGTCTGCACTCGGCATGCAGCCAGCCTGCGAGCCGCACGTTCAGAGCAAAGATACCCGTCGGGGCTAAAATACTGGCTCAGAGCACTTTTCCAGCACCTCATTCCCATGTTTCTGCGTGGCAGCTGCAGCAGCTCCCGGGAGGAGCTGTGTAATCCAGGCAGGCAAACAGCAAAGCCTGAACTCGCCTGTCTCTGACACACCAGGCAGAAGACAAACCTGCACATGCCCATCACAGCGGCATCACTGAAGGTACCTTCAGGACCTGTCACAGCACAGACAGTATGTGAACAGTGGCAGGATGTTAATTTTGAACTCTAGCACTTTCTGCAATGACGAAGCAGACCGAACGCCCCACCGCGGAGCGGCAAGTCAAGCAGCAGCATCCCCAGCCCGGAACAGCACAGAGCTCCATCAAGCAAAATGTTTTGCTTCCAGCAGTGGCCAGCACTAAATTCTCAACCTCTTATGCAGGAAAAAAAAAAAAAAAAATTGGATGCTTATGGACAGAAGGTACCAGTAGATATTTAATATGGGGTTTCTTAAACCCTCTGGGTCCAAAGCCTTTTGGTTCATCTCCTTTCCTGCAACCTTCTCAGAATCTGAGCAGCACAAACAATTTAAAGAACAGCTACCTTTTTTAGTATTCTGATTTCCTGAATGCTAAGATTTTTTCCACCTCACAAATATTACATTTGTCTTTTTTGTACAAATGTTCCAAAACCATTTAAAACATTTTCTTCCAAGGCTTCATGACTCCCTTTTGCAGCCTTTGTTTTGAGGAAGGGCAGTCTGGTCTGACCTCCTTTACAAGGCGCACCGTTCGATTTCACCTAGCAGCTCGCACATTAATTCCAGGTATAATTAAACCAGGAGACTAAACGGTATGCGTCACAGGCGCAGCAGACAAGGGGAAAAAGATGCCGCCGGTGCCAGAGGCCCTGCAATGGAAAAGGCCAATCAGACCCGGCACGCCGGGAGGTAAGTCGTGCCCCACTCAGCAGAAAAAGGCAATCCCTGCAAAATCCTCCAAATCCCTTTAATCCGAGGTGGGGAGATTTCTTCTCCAGCAGCCAGCTTGACTCAGAGTGCAGGCAAGGCACAACCTCCCAGGCACCCGAGCCCGACCAGCACCCCGGAGCACCTCGAAGTGCTGGTCCATCACCCATTTCCAGCTGCGGCCAGACCCCGACGCCGCACAGGCTGACCAGGACCCAGCACACGGCTCCGCATCGAGGTGGGGAAAAGGCTTCCCGCTCCAGGTAATGACTTGAAACTTCAAAGTGTGAGACTGGGCTCGCAAGCCGCCCCAAGACAGAACTGCAGGCGTACGCGCACGAGAGGGCCGCATGGAGAAGCCTCTTGTCTCCAGACGAGCTGTTTTCTTTTCCACCGCTGCCTACGCGCAAGATTGACCAGTCTGTCCCCGAGAACTGTCCGGCTTCTCTCCCAAAGCGCCACACACCAAACTCGCTGTGTCGTCACCCCAGGCCCCTCAGCAGCTACATTCATGCGTGGCCATGTTTGTGTTTTTAACCTTAAGTGTCTCTTTCCTTGTGCTCGTCTGGGGGTCAAAAGCATTTGAAGATAGGTACCTGCTCCAATTTTTTGTTCCTTAGGAAATACCCATCACATCTGGATACAACACGTACTCATTTACGCCACTCAAGAGCCACTGAGATTCCTGGATAAAGATACTCAGAAGTACACACCGTTTCTCTGTAAGCCAAACGTGTAAGCCAGAGAAAGCTAATTTCAAATATCCTGAGGAATACTCTCTTCCTGCAGGATGCAAGGGGCATTATTTAAAGGAACGCAGCCAAGAGGCACGCAGGGCGCGAATGCTGCAATACTGACTGAACTTAGATAAAACGTGTAATACCGGAAACTTTGCTGGGATTTTATTCCTCAGTAACTTACTGATTTCTGGTCATTAGTTGAAAATTACTTTTTATACAGCCTTGTTTCCCACGGGTTTCAGAAGAAATGCGTTTTACCGCAGGCATTTTTATTACAGAGCACTGAACTGAAAAGGGTTAAGTAAGAGACAGGCTGGCAAAAACTGTCCTTTCTGTGTGTTTTGTGTATGTGTGTGTCTCCGTGCGCCTTTCCTGCAGGGGGGTTGAAAAACGGAGCTTCTAGAGAGGTGACAAAAGTTAATGAAGAAAAGCCAATAGAGTGGCACGTGCGAGTCTGCCCCTTCCACTAACCGTACGCCGCAAAGGGACTTTGCTGCAGCAGCCTGCAGTGACGGGCTCAGCACTCACCAGTTTGCTGGCTTTGGCGGCGTCCAGGGAATCTGTAAAGAAAGACAGAAACAGAACCGTGAGCTTTGGCCCAAAGGATGCCTCTGGCCCGACCAGCATGCTACGTGTCCCTGCAGTCCAGCAAGCGTCGAGGCACAGGGAAAGGACCATTTACGCATCTTCTTGGGGAAGCGGCCGTGAAGCAGAGACCAGGATAACCCGGGAAACGGTGGTACAAGGGGGTACGGGTTTGGAGGAACAGGGACTCCCTTATTAGACCTGCTGGCGCAGTTTGAGAAAGCCAAACGTTCAGGCACACGCATCAGAACTAGGTCAGGCTGCGCTGCTTTTCTTGAGTTAAGTTACTGCAATTCAGAGGACCCCGCGTCCCCTTCAGAGCACTCTCTCCATCGGACACCCAGGGCAGTCTAGCAGTCCCTACGGCCACATCTCATCAGCTGGATTCCAAATGTGATTCTAAGGTGAATATCAACAGAAACAGAGGTCCAGAGACCCTTTACTTCACGCAGCAAAATAAAAGGTTTCCATCCCAACCCGTACGTAGTCAGGAATCTGAACACGCACGAGGTAGATGTATGTATACAAGGGGTCACTCGGAAACGCCCCCAAACCTGCAGCCCTGCTCTCTGCTCCCCATCTCCCCGAGGGGCAGCCCCAAGCCCGCAGCCCTCAGGTCTCAGGCTCCGCAGACCGCTCCTTCCCACCGCTCAGAGCGCGGACGTCCTGCGCGCGGGCGGCCACCGGGAACGTCTGCAGACAATCCGGCCGCTGCCTTCCCCAGGCCGCTGAACGCGCAGGGTGCCGGCTGCTACGAGGCGCCCCGGG
>NW_010552800.1:0-507 GCF_000687285.1 Phaethon lepturus
GACAGCTAGAGTGGCGTTGCAGTCCTACACACGGTCCTCGCGCTGTTAGAGAGTCACCTCCAATCTGGACGTCCTCCCGGATCACAAATACATATTGCTGAATGGTTTGCCTGGCATTCCCGTCATAGAGGTGGTTTTCCCACAACTACAGGGTTATCTCCAATCCCAGAAATCATCCTGGATCATGCCGACATACCTTTGGGATGGCTAGAGTAGTCTTCTGGACCTTAGAGACTGTTTTCCCATAGTTGGAGAGTCACATTCAATCCCGGAAGTCCTTCCAGATCATGGAGACATAACTGCAGGACAGTAGACTGTCATTCCAGTCATACAGACAGTTTTCCCGTGGGTAGATAATCGGCTCCAAGCCCAGAAGTCCTCCTGCATCATGGAGGTATACATCCAGGACAGCCAGAGTGGCTTTCTGGTCATAGAGAAGGCGCTGCAGTGGTTAGAGAGTCCACTCCAAGCCAGGAAGCCCTCTCTGATCACAGAGAAGTACCGAAA
>NW_010552800.1:662-1469 GCF_000687285.1 Phaethon lepturus
CTGGAGAGCGAGTAGAGCCCAGATGAAAGTGGAGGCCGAAGAGGGGTGAGTAGAGGCTAGAAGAAATTGTAGGCCAAAAAAGGGGAGCAACCCTGGGAAGTGAGTAGAGGCTAGAACAAAGTGGAGGCCAAAGAGGGGTGGGAGCCCAAAGGGGGTAAGTAGGGGCCAGAAGAAAGTGGAGGCTGAAAAGGGGTGGGAGGCCAAAAAGGTATGGGAGGGCAAGGAGAGGCTAGAAAAAAGTGGAGGCTGAAAAGGGGTAGGAGGCTGTAAAATAGTGAAGGCTGGAGGGCAATTTAGGTCATAAAAAAGTACAGACCAAAGAGTTGTGGGAGGAAACACTGAAAGAAAACTTTAGAAGTGACAGAGTACATGGAAGAAAGGGAGGCATTAAAATTTAGCAAAAGGGAACTGGATAAAGGAAATTCTTGAAAGAGAAATTAAATAGCAATGAGTTACAAGAAATACAGAGAATAAATTAAAAAAAAAAATCAATAAAGGGAGCCAGATAGAGGGAAATGGAAAGAATTTTAAAAAGCAACTGAGTACAAGAAACATAGGCAAGAATTAAAATATAGGGACAGGGAGATGGACAGAGGACAACATAGAAAGAAAATTAAAATATCGATGGGGTACAAGAAACACAGGAATATTTAAAAAAGGGACAAGGAGACGGATAAAAAGAACCATAATAAAACTTTAAAAGCAATGGGGTACGAGAAACACAGGAAATAATTAAAAAATAGGGACAGGGAGATGTACAGAAGGAAACAGAGGAGAACTTTTTTTAAGCAGTGGAGTACAGGACAG
>NW_010552801.1:0-16816 GCF_000687285.1 Phaethon lepturus
CAGTTGTGTACGTACCAAGGGAAGGTCTTCCCCCCCTTGGCTCCCAGGCACTGGCTGCGGGATGTGGCACAAATGGAACATAGTGGTTTCTCACTCATTTTAAGTTAAGAGAGCTACAACTCAAATTTTCTCTCCCTTGTCTCACTGGAGAGCTTATATGTTAAAAGCACTTGTATAAAGTTGCTGGAATACAAAATATTTATTATTTATTATTTTTATGCTTGCAACAGTTTGACAGAAGACAAGAGGAGGTGTCATTTGAAGGGAATAGAGGAAAGAGAAGAAGTACATTAAAAGATCATGAGGAACACTTTGTCAGCTAGTTCCTGCCTGCACACTGCACTGATTAGGTGAAATGCATGTGTACATTTATTTCGTACCACACGTAAGTGATGGTGATACATAAAGGTTTTATAAGTACAACTTGGAGAGAAATGAACTTGGAGGTGGAAATGTGAACAATGGTATAAACTATGTGCTTCACTGTAACCTGCTTTGCATCTTCCACTTGTGTTTCATGGAAAATGGCTATTGAATTGTTTTGAAAATATTTTGACACCACTTGATTTGGAATTTTCTACCCCTCCATCTGCTCAGCACAAGATGTTAATGAGTGTGAGTTCAGCCAAAAGGGGAATCATGTCAGTGTATTATCTGGCGCATAAAAGCTTCCTACCACAGAATGAATGTCTTAAGAGTTTTTGTGATTAGAAACTTACATTATGCCACTTTGGAAAGAATTTGGAAGAGGGGAGGCACCTGCTGCAGATCACTAAGATAATTTCTTTTAAAAGTATGGGATTCTTCAGCTGTTACATTTCTTGGGGACCCCAAAACAGCTAGGTGTCTTTAGGTGAGGGCACCTTGCAAAAGGAGAGAAAAAAGAAATCACTTAGATAAAGCTTGAGAGGCAGAGAGGTAACAGCAGGCAGGCTCCTGGGGACAGATCCTTCTTTGGAGTAAATTGCCGTGGCTCTCCTGAAGTTATGACTATTTAGACCAGCAAAGAGCTCCCCTTTGAGCTCTATACTTGTCCTTCGGGGAATTAGACTAGACCATTTCAACACATATATTGGAGGAGAAGTACAATCCTTGCTTCTATTTATAAAGTGTAAAAAGAGGCAATCTCTTCAAATTGTGGGAGTTTATCTTGAAGTTTATATGATATTCTTTCATAAATTGCTGTTGTAGCAAGAGATTGAAACCATTTATCAGCAGGTATTGGAGATGTTACAATGATGCATTATGATACATTTAGCTACCAATATTTAGCTATCAATATGATACATTTATCATCAATATCTAGCCAATACTACCAATGATTTAGCAGGAGAGGTTAGATGAAAATACTCTGATGTATCATTAGGGAGACAGAGCGTTTGGAATGAGAGATTCCAGTATCATTCATATTTCTTGCGTTACCATGTCCCAAAATTGCATCACGACAGACCCGGGGGATTTTTTAGAGAGTGTCTTCCCCTTACAAGTATGTGGTTTTGCCTCCTTACACAGCAGCCTGCACAGATCTGAGTCCTCAAATTACAACCATCCAGGTGACAGATTTTGGTGTAGATGCTTGCAGATGATGAAATTCACAATCTAACTTAAAAGAATGGGATTTGAGCATAAACAGCCTATTTTATTACTGCTCAACTGCTTGTGTTGCTAATCATAGTCACCCAAAGGGAGATAAATGCTGCAGATTTGTGTTTTGGGGGGTTGGTTTGTTTTCATCAGAAAATTTGCAAAAATATCAATGACCGTAAAAGCAAGTTAGTAAGAAATTAGCACCCCAAATCCTAAGTATAAAGCACAGGATGGAAAGAGGTGCCCAAACAGGTTTCTGAACATGTTGGATAAACTGGACTTGTGCAGGCTGCCTGTCATCCGAGCAGTCATTTCTCTCACAAGACAGCGGTGATCCAGTGGAGCTGCAATGTTATAGAATCATAAAATCATAGAATCATAGAATCACAGAATGGTTTGGGTTGGAAGGGACATTTAAAGGCCATCTAGTCCAACCCCCCCGCAACGAACAAGGACATCTTCAACTAGATCAGGTTGCTCAAAACCCCACCCAACCTGACCTTGAATGTTTCCAGGGATGGGGCATCTGCCCTTCCAAATCGTCTTTCATATTTTTCACAGCATTTTAGCTCATGGGTGAGCAGGAAACCACTAAGGATAGCTAGCTATCCATGAACCTATCATTTTGTAACTGAAAATTACATAGCAAAAAGTAGGCAGCCACGGGGAGAAGTTGCAAATTGCACTCCTGCGCTCTGGAAATAAACCCTTCAGTTTGGCACGGACAGTCACTGGAAGAAATAGCAAATGAAGTCTCAACACTGTGCACATACACTGAGACCACAGCAGGTTAGTCCAGCTAACAGCGGTGGTTGGTCCAGCTGAGGCTCACTGAAGACTCTAAAAACTTTCTTGGTCACATTAATGCTTGTCCCTAATAGTCATTCAGATAACAACCACTCAACACATCACCATGATTCCCAGAACAGCAACTCTGAAACAGTTTTTCCTGTAATGTATTTTCTATTCATCGTGCTGACAAGAAGAGAAAGTGTGAGTCCTCCAAAATCCCGGTTTAGCCTCAAAGTCTCTGAGTGCTTCACTTCAATTACCTGCAGCTTTATTAATGAACAACATACTGAGAGTAACTTTCTGTGGTGATGAAAGATATTCAGATGCACAAGTCTTAAAAAGACTATGAAAATCTCAGAATGACCTGACAAAACTATCTGAATAAGCAACGTGAGCGTTGATGAAATAAAACATAAAAGTATAAGGAGAAAGCATCCTTGTATGTAGCTCAATGAAGTCCTAAACTTGAACATGGCTGTGCTTGACAAAAGCCGACAAGCTGCCTGGATGTATCTGAAATTGGGTGATAATAAGGCAGAAAATAGCCATTTTATGTATTTTATGGCATTATAAATACTTTACCTCCTCTGGAATACTGTGCGCGGTTCTGCTCACTCAACCTAAATGAGATGTTTGCAGAATTAGGCTCTGTCTGTACTGCTGCAGACAAAAGAGCAGAAGACAGCCCGTTGAGCTCCACCTATCCATGTTGCCGTACCGGTAATGTCAGAAAGACAGCTGTATGCAAACAGCCTCCTATACAGTCTGCACCTGGGGTAGAGAAGACTGGGTCAGGGACCGCTGCTGCTGGTCTTTCTGCCCAGCCTCGGCCGGGCAGTGCTGCTGCGCTGGGCGGTGTGGCCGTGGGCCCGGCTGAGCCCTCTGTGGTCACCACCCTGAAGGCAGGGTGGCTGCAGCTGAATCTCACCGCATGTCCTTACCAAAGTCCAGTCTTACACCCAAACAATGGAAAGGTGAAGTAGGTTGGACTTCAGCCCCAGGCTGGACGTAGGATCAGCATGCAGTATTGGAATGGTCCCAGAAGACCCGGAGAATGAAAATCATTAGAAGGGAATGGAGATAGTTGGAGGCATGGAAAAACTTACATGCAGAGAAAAGCTCAAGGGGTTGGATCTACTTTCTATGAAAAAGGATGCTAACAATAGAGGATGTGATAAAAATATTTTAAACAACAAATAGCCTGTAGAAAATACTTTCCTTTATTCAGAGGAAGAGTTAGTCTCTGCCATGAAAAACTGAATGCTATGAGCTATGCCAAAGAGTTTCAGAAGAGACTTAAAGGTTGAGCTTCGAGGATTAAACTAGTCTCCAGACACCAAGAGTTAATCCACAAATTACTTTCATGTGAGACATGTGGAACCACATCTTCCTCCTGTTCATACTACCTTCTGAAGCAGATGCCACTATGGAGGAGAGACCCTGGCCTAGACTGGTGTTAATGATGATAATAATTGCTGTGCCTGTCTCCTAGTTTAAAATTATGTATATTTAAAGCATTGGAAATGAGTGCTAGTTTAGTACTAATTTAGAAACAGAGAACAAATTGTGGTAGCTGAACATTATCAGTCCTGAAAAAAAGTGACTAGAAGGAGACGTAATCATGATTTATTGCGTGTACTTACGTATATATAGTATTACATATACTAAATACTAGGTACTAGTATTTAGTAATAGTAATATATAGTATTACATATACTAAATACTAGGTACTAGTATTTAGTGCAACACCAGTTCACTGCAGAGACTAGAGGTCCAACCCTTTAAACCTTTATTCAAGCGAGGAAGCTCTTTGTGCCACCAGGGACTGATCCCACAGATGAACATTATCAAATCAGGCCAAAAAGCATCACATAACATTTTATGTTAACCTGAAACTCGGTAGAGGAAGATTTTGATGAAATCGTAAAGATCATCCTTCTCACACTGGCTTAAAAATTCCAGGAATCATAAACTAAGCAAGAGAGACGCAATAGATGCCAGAGAATATTCTCCAAGAGCATGCTGTGGCTTCCCTGCACTTGTATCTTGTGCTTGCATTAAAAGAAAGCACAGGGGACAGTGGCGACATGGATTTGTGATACAGTCAGGGTACAAACCCACAACGTGTCCTCAGGTCTCCCAGCTTAGACAGTGCCATCATCTTTCCACTGATATCAGACCTCGGATGCTAAATGGATGCTTTCAACCACAGAGGAAGCTGTGAGCCAAGACGAAGGTCACCGTCCATGTGGCATTAGCAGAGCAAATGAATTCAGTTTGACGTTCTGTCACGATAGCCTTGGTTTTGAGTTAAGAAAAGGACTGACATTATTTTAAGAGAACTTCTGATCTGATTAAATTATTTTTACTGTAACTGGAAAAGCACTAATGAAAAGGAAGAAGCAAAAAAGGACAACAGATCCTCAGAGAGCTGCATGCTAGCATTTAGTTAGAAAAATTTAAATCAGTAATGAACAATTCACGTTTGCTGCACACGTCTTTAAAAGATATATTAAAACATAACACTCTACAGTTTGAATTCTTTTCTGTAACAAAGCAAATTAAAATCATAGAATCATAGAATAGTTTGGGTTGGAAGGGACCTTTAAAGGTTGTCTAGTCCAACAGCTCTGCAATGAGCAGAATCATGTTTGCATTCTGTGTTTTAAAGTAAAATTAATGCAAAGACTTGCAGAGACACGTGTTATTTGGGATTTTTCTAATGCATGGCTTTCTACCATTTTCTGTATTCTTAAAATACAAAAAATGCTTGCTTAAATTCTGTCATGGAGAACACGTGTATCACCCTAGAGCACAGCTCTATCATTACATTCTCCTTTTCTCACTGAGTAGGATAACCATTTGGGTGAACTGTAGCATCTAAACCAACTAAATACCATTGATACAGATGGAGTTTAGGCAGCTTTAAATGTGTTGTGTAAAATTTGTGACTTTCTACTTTTAAGATTTTCTTCCCCTTTCCCTTAGTCCAGAAGAGGATACACATTCAATTTTAGTAAAATAATCTTTTGGTACATCTACAGGGACCATTTCTGATATAGAATTAAACTGTGGTGCAGGCAGAATCTTTATTACATTTACATGACCCCATAAAGATAACTTTAATAGTTCCCCATAGAGCAAAACCCTCCTTAATTTTGTTAATTATTTTCCCCCGGTTATGCTTAGCTATGTCTTCTAATTCAGTATTGATCTTGATACTGAGGTCTGTCAAATACTCAGCAATCTACTTAAATCCCCATTGGGGAAAAAGGATTGAGGGACAGATCCTGGGCAGAGCTCATGCTTTAGAGTTGCACCAATAATTCTAACCAGAAATTCTTATTTTCGGCCTGCATTTCTTTTAATGCACTGGTGGATGAATGCATATTATGCTACAGAAATAAAGAAAAATTGAGTTTGATTTCTGTCTAGAGCTTCTAAAGTTACTTATGAATTGAGTCCTGAGTCTATAACTGGTGATAGAAGTGACAGACTCCACAGCCCCCCAAAAGAAAGACTCACAGGGGAGGAGCCCATCCCACTTCATCTGGTTTGGTTGATCCTCAGTGAACACAGATCCCTAGAAAAACAGACACTGAACTTTTTGCATAACAGGTGAACTGATAATCTCATCTCATGCCTGGAACTCCCAGATGTACCTAAGGCAGCTTTTTTAATTGTATCAGGAGTACATTTTCAAAGTGATTTTTCTGACCATCGCCACTTGCCTTGCTTCAGGTTGCAGAGCGGTGATGGAGTGCACAGACTGGATTCCCTTGAGACCAGATAACACCAGAAGATGCACTCCAGTTGCTAACCAGCATTCAGTCCAGGTGAGTCCAGGATGTCCCCATCCCTAAAACCTGTTTATTGTGAAAGTAGGTTCTCCAACACTGACTGTTTCATCCCCCATATCTGTTGTCACTTCACTGCTCATCAGTGTAAATGTGTCTTTAGAGAGAAATTCTGCCATGAGATATTCTTGGTGTTTATTTGATAATTAGAGTAAGTAGCTCTAATTAATCTCTATATTTATGTCAAAGTCCAAGTGCATTCTGCCATCCACTCTCCTAACCCACTACACATCCTGTCCATGGTATCTCCATGTGCATAGCACCAAATATCCCAAAGAGAGATAAAAACTTATCCAATCCTTTTAGTTTGAGCTTTTGATATTCTGGTCTGGAAATTAGACAATGATGTAAGTGACAATATTACGCTATGACCAAAAAAAGGTAAATTGTTTGATGATACATTATCCGTGAAATCAGAGGTATAAACAAAAGATGTAGATTCCTCTTTGTTTCTCATACTGCATGCGTTGGCGTACAAGTGTTTGAGGTACACTCCTGAGCCCCCCATGCTCCCGGGAGCAGTATAAATGTTCCCACTAGCATTGCCACCCTTAGGCGATGCCATGCCAACCCTTGGCTTGCCTGCTGCAATCCTGTTGCTATCCCCTTCCCCCACCAATCCTAGGTTAGTGCTCTCCATCAGTCCTGCCAGCTTACGTCCAAAGGTGCGTTTCCCCACTGGGACAGGTGGATTCCGTCAGGCTCAATTCCTGTCATTCCATAACAACCTAGGATGCTTTTTGCAGGTCCTCAATCCTACAGTTCAATGAGCCGTTCACACTCACATACCTATACATTTTTTAAACCTATAATATCAGTAATATGGAGACTGTATTCACATGATCCTTATATACTTTAGACCAGTTCTTCCTCACACATGAGACAACACACCAGCTTGGTAGTGTTTATAATAGATTATATTGTGTTAGTCTATTTCCCCTTCTGTACCAACTGTCCAGAGAGAAATTTCTTCACATGCTTAAAGCTGAAATGTTTGTGATCTTCAAAGTATGGATGTGTTGTGCTGGAAGTAAAAATTTATCTACCAGCTGACAACAGAGCAGAATTAAATATGGGATTGGTATTTCCTACACAGATTCAATTTTGCTATTTATTTTTCATCTTCCCTTGAATGAGTACATCTCATATAAAAAAAAAAAAAATGGAGCAATGTCCTCAAAGCAATAGTTTAGGTTAATCTATCTGTTTCTTAACTCACATGGAGCAAGTACTTAGAAGGCGTAGATATCATAGGCTTTAAATTACTGAGGAGGAGGAATTAAAGAATCTCAAGAGGAAGTGGCAAGTGATTAATTTATATTTTACATTAAACAACAAGATGACCTTGGCATCAGCAAATATGAGAAGCTGTCGCTACTACTTGTTCCTTTCTGAATTATGAATACTGCTGTTTTTGAATTAAGAGGATGAAAAAGCTATAAGAAACTCTAAGTGACAAAAATGCACTATGTCTGGTAAAGAAATTACCATGGGCGTGGGTTTATATTGGAGGATATGCATCCAAACACTCATGTGATGCAAGTAAAGCCGGTGGGACACCCTTCATGTGAGGTCAGTTGCAGAGCAGAGATTAGGAAGGTAAGTTTTCATAAAGCAGTTGTAATGAAGCACAAGTCTGCAAAAATGCCATAACTGGAATACCACCCGTAGACATTTATAAGATTCCTCACCCTGTGTTTATACCTTATGCAAATATTACTGTTAAAACCAAATATATGCTTGACTATACTGAGACCCCAGTAAATATCACCTCCCAGCAGAAACTCCTCCTTCTTTCTGTCTGTTCAGAAAAATGGAAAATTTACATATGAGAACTACAGAACACATCACTTTGTCTATATGGTAAAATAATCAGTTTTGTGGTTTCTGTAAGAAGGGTGAAGCTGCATGCACAACAATGCAGAAACTATTCCCAAGAGAAATCTAAACCTCTCTTTTTACAGGAAGTGAAGGATTTTCACCATTTCTGTTTGCTGTAAATCAGTCCCCCTGTCTGTACACATGTCTTGCCCTTATGTTCTGAACAATTCAGGAAGAACATTTTGTCTGTAATTGCACACCAATGCAGTACTTTCCCCCTTATTTGAATTATGTAAGAAAACAGCTTCTAGTAGCGCTTTTCTCCTCTTCATTCAAGACAACAGCTATAGAAATCAAGAAAATAGCAGCAGCTGAAAGTTTCAATTTAACAAAGAAGTCATTACTTAAATAAAAAATGAACTTCTCACACTTGAACCCTAGCACTGGATCAACCATAGTCCGCTTGAGTGTATGTAGCTACAGAAATCAGAGGGAAGACCCATGTGAATGGACTTATACATGTACCTAAGCAGGGTTTAAACATCCCTGAAGTGGGGTTTTCTAGAGTTGCTTACGAATATCACAAACCCGTCTTTCTCATTGATATTTTTAGGAAAATGTGATTAAATTCATTACTAACTATCTGGGAACATAAACAGAGCGTTACTTCAGGTCTTGTTAAAGCAAAGGCAGGCCTCAACAAGAATCGTCTAATTAATTCATTGCCCAACTCCGTTGCGGCAGACCGGCCATAAGCAGATCTCCTATTCCCAAGCTGCTGCCCTTGTGATGCTGTTTTGTGGAAAGCCGTCAGAGAGCACTTACTGATTACTCCACAAAGTGCTATCTTTGATGCAATTTTACCTGGCATTGGACAATGAATTCCTGTTTTCTAACGCATCTCTGCAGCCAATTTGGTTTAGTTGCATTGAACACTGTTGTTTCATTTGTAAAAAGAGGGTAACAATATTTACTTACAATGTACACTTACCTTTTTAACCCCCCCTGCAGCTTAAATTATACTTACTCAGAGGAATGATCAAGAATGTAGCTACTTCTGTTTTAAAAAAACTGGGATGATGAAGGGATGATATTATCACCTTCGAGTGTGTAAAAGAAGCAGTGACAAAGGACATCATTTAACAGCATCTACGAAGTTCCACAAAGATTGCTTGTTTTTTTTTCATCCCATGGATATCCACTGTGATTTTATTGTGTGTCAGTACTGGCAATATTTTTGTCACATACTACTTGAAACTTCAAAAAATGGCCATGGGAATTATACCATTATGTGTTTTGATTGCAAAGTCTTGCTCGGGTAAGTTTACTTGTGCACTCCTGGGTATGAAAAAGCTTAGAGGTGCAGGAGTGGCCTTAGAGGAAGGAGCACAGGGTGTGTGCAGATAGACGGACTTCTCCCAAAGGATGGCATGTCTGTGCAGGCAGGCGGGGAGGTTTTGGGCTTGTGCTACTTACTTATTTCATGGTTTCTAGTGCAGGAAGATTTACAGAGGTAGCTATACCATCACCTCCAAGAATGGGCTATTTGGGTTATTAGTATTCTAGGCAACAGGGTGAAATCAGGGTCAAGGAAATAATGCAAAAAACAGTCAAGTATTTATCTAGTATCTTGCATTTTCTTTCTGTTTTTAATTTAATTTAACATTTTCTGATGTTTTTAAGATCATCACGCTTGGTTGTAATCAAGGCAATTTACAACAGCTCTTCCCTGCTTATACGTTCATTCAGTAACTTTTCCATTTCTATATAAATATCACAATTTTCATTGGTACTGTATACACAAACCAGACACAAAAATCTCTGAAAATCTATCCATGTACATAGATGCTAAGCATGGAATAGTTTGCTTACTTTTATTTGCCAGAGTCTAAACAACTGAGATTTTTTTTAGTTAAACATTTTAAAATTCCTAAAGTAAAAGGAAAATAAGTAAAATGTTAGTTTATTTTTAAAAGCAACTGCCTAAAATAAATTTCCTAGTTTAGAATTTATCATTCATAAGAATTATACAAAATTGTTGCAAAATTACAAATAATGGTGGAGGTTTTTTTGCTTTATTTAGGACTGGTATACATCCTCATATCTGTTCTTTTAGTGCAGATATATTCTGTAGCTGGAATTCAAGAATTTTGCACTATTATCTGAATTCCTCAGAAATGCTGAACAAAAAGGAGAAACTTCACCTTTCCATGTTGTCAGACCAGATTATACTGCCAGCTCCCTAAAAAGGGCTTGGTATAATGGAAATACAGACATACGAGCAAATTCAATCATACTACTGTGCCCATAATGACATAAGAAGTGATGACCTTTTGGTTTTGCTGTCACCAAGCTGCTGTCAACCTTTTAGACTTCTTTAAGCTCAACGGCTTAACTCACCTGTTCAGCAATATTCAGGAATTTAGCACTATATTTACATGTCCCTGGTAATAAATATTTTGGTAATTTCTTCCTCAAATTTCTTTAAAGGCATTTAGAAGCTGAGTAACTGAAATATATGTCTGGTGAAAAAGCAATGCCAAAGTAACGAATCTACATTATTCTGGCTATAACATTTTGGAAGTAGTGTTTCAGCAGACATTGAAATCAATGGCTCACCTTCAGCTTGATCTCCCCTAGAAATGAATGTCAAAATGTAAAGTTGGGAGCTGTTCCCTCTTTATTTTCACTAAGTCCCCAGGATTTTGATGCAGTTAAAAACCTAAACTGAAACATGACCATCCAAATGGGAAATGGGATTTGCAATTTGACAATCTCAAGATACAAGTATGTGAAAAGTGAAAGTTTCAGAAGCTGTCCATCTTTTTTCCTCTGTTCTGGACAGCCTGTAGCTCCAGTTCCACTGACTAAAAACATATATGTTCTTGAGTGCACAACACTTGAAAATGGTGCAAGGGTAGGAGCAATAATGTCTTTCCCAAGCACGAGGAAGTAATGGTCTGGCTCATTTTCACGTTGAGATAAATGACAGAATTCAACAGGAGCAGGTTAAGGCTTTGGCTCGTTTGCTTGCTTACATTGTCCTTGGTGGCTGGATTCTGATCCTACCCAAGACATGAGATATTGATCTTCACGGAAACTCATAGCAAAAATTCCCTGTCTTCTATCAGGTTGGACCTCTGTTTGAGAGTAGTCTCACTGATTTTGGTAGAATTACATCAAAGTAAGGGAAAATCAGAACTGGGGTGTTATGCCTGATGAGCAAATGACACTTAAGATGCATAAGTGTTACATTCAAAAGTCTTCCTGAAAGTGAAAAAATACTTTTGGCCTGTTTATATGCAGGCAAAAGCAAAGGAGTTTTATGTATTGGTGATGTGCCACATTAGCTAGTGAACAATGCGGTTCCCCAGCTTTCAGAAACGGGGGATGATTCACTTTTTAGATACAAATAATATAGTGCCAGAGTATATTTTTGAAGGATATGTTTTCCATTCAATGTCTGCCATATTTTATGCAGTGTGAAATCTGTGTAAACACTTGATTTTCTCTATTGCTCCCTGTATCTCTACATGTTAGTACACTACACATTCTGGATGTGAAAGAGGTGGTCTACAGGAATTATCTACAGATTCCAGCATTAGTTAAACCAGCTGTATATTAAATAGTCTTTATTTTATAACTTTGTTTATAGGCAGTAAGTTTTATTACATCTACTTATATTTTTATTTATCTTTTAAGGAAAATTGCAGTTACTTTCAAGTAAAAAGTGAAACCAGTAAATATCAACGTTTCATAAAAAACTCAAGACCCCACCTTATCACAGAAATTCACCAAAGCCCAAATTACTCTTATAGGTACTGTTACTATTTTCTACCTCTGTACAAACCTAATCAAATAATCTGGACATTGAACATCAGGAAGATTATGAATAAAAAACTAACTTGAGCAAATAAAAGACCCAAGGACAAGAATAATCCTAATAAATAATAGGTGTGAGCTTTTGTTAGAATGCCAGATTCTTGTAAAATATGCTGGGGAATTTTACTGGGAAATGTCAAGAAAGAAATATGCTTCCTACTCATGAATGATATAAAGTGTTAAGCAAAAATGTTAAAATATACTTCTTGGAGACTTATAAAGATGGCTATAGTTCTGTTAAAGAACAATTAGTGATCACTGGAATTGTATTTAGTTAACTAGCTTGTTGTTCTTGTGTGGAGAGATTTTTTTCTCTTTGTTGGTTGGGTTTTTAATTTTCACTGGTCCCAAATAGCTTGATCCTATTTGTATGGTGGTGACTGAGGTTATTGTAACAGGTTTCTACTTATTGTAAGTAGGAGCTGAGCTGGAACTGAAAGTGTGCTCACTGATTGATTGCCTGTCTGCAGGCAGTAGACAGAATCTGTGTTTCTTTTCAAGTTCAAAAAGATTCACAAAACAAATCTAAAAGGTCTAATTTTTCCAATTAGCACTGTAGAATAAAGGTTTGCTTTTACTGAATTAATTAAATACTGTAATGATACAGTTTAAAACTAGGCAGCTTAAAGTTAATTTCAAATTCTGATCTTTGTTTTATCAGTGCAGATCTGAAAGCATTTAATTTACGTCCACAGACTTCATTCGGAGAAGGTAAGCTCGGAAGCAGAACCGTAGGAGCTAAAGGCAAAACAAGTACATTGTTGGAAGGTACAGTATAAATTGTATCTTTAATTCTAAATACTGTATTCCATATCAGAATAACTGAAAACTGTATTTGTTTCTTGTTTCTTCTAATTACTTCTGCTGTGTCTAACTGTATTGCTCAAAACAGCAATTTTGCACATGCCACAGAACTAATTCTAATACCACAGACACCTAAAATAGGAGTGCAAAATCAGGCTCTGGGTGTGTGGAATTCAGCATATCCAAAACAAAAATAAAACAAACAAAAAAAGATATAAAAAGCTCCAGCCTAATATCTAGTCTTACTTTAACCTAAACAATGCTATAGAACAAAACTTGAGATGAAATGCTCTTTGTTTTTATTAATTACAGTGGTTATAATTCAGCCTGATGAAGAGATGCAGCTAGGTATCTCTTCAGAGGGAAGTTAATTCAGTGCATTACAGCAATTCCTAGAATTCTATGAAAGAGATCTAGGAAAAAAATAGATAAAGGAAAAAATACTGCTAAAGGAAGCACAGAGAAAGCCTGTATTAAAAAATTGCATAATGACTGATTGTGCATGAAAACAAAATATTTAGTCACTTTCAAATCTGTCTTTGTTTTTAAGTTGGGATGAATTGCTTGAAATAATTTCCCTTAGGTAAAATTTCACCTGGGTAAAATTTTAAAAGAAGAGGGAAAAAACCCAATAATATAACCTAACCTAAGAATATAATAGGTTATATTGAAGAATATAACCTAACTGCTAAGTTTAGTGAAAATCACAGCCTCAGTGGAACTGCTGATAGATCGGGTTTTTCATGCTAGACCAGTGATTTCTGTATTCAAGCCAAAATTCTCTGAAATGTTTTGGAGCCTTTGACTTAACACTGCTGAGCAAGGACAGTCGTATTTCTGGCTTCTTTTACTTAAAGGAAAACAATAAACAACCTGAAACATTAAAGTAATGGCTTGATGCTTCTCTGTATGAAGCCAGCCTTGAATGCATAGAATTTATTCTCATATTGAACTAAACCGGTTCTGAACAACTAACAGAAGTTGCAATTTATGTTTCTCTGTAATAAAAAAATTTTGTTACACAATCTGCTTAAGTAGCTTTTATGCTGGCTATTGTATTGGGATAGTAAGCCTCTAAAGGAGGTGAAGTCTGCTTTTACATGCAAGTGCATAGCTCCTATGGAAGCCAAGTCAGCCCTGAGATCAATATAGATGTAAAACTGCTGATTCTTAACAATGGGATGGATTAGTGGCAAGGTAATCCAAGGATTACACAGACCCAGCAATTGAAAGTAGTCTTCAAGAAAGGACATGGTTAGAAGTGGGTCATCTTCAGGAGTATGTTTTTTACATCAAAAAAAAAAAAAAAAGGAGGAAAGCAATATTCTACATCAAAAGGAATTTCTCTTTTAAAATTATTTTAAAAATATGCCCCTGGCATAAAGACCCCTATTGTGCTCTGTGTACAAGCATACAGCTGAGAGCTGGTCTCCGGCCAAAAGCACAGACTTCAAGTGTATGACACAGGGCAACAACTCCATTACGGATGGAGCCGGGAAGACGTAGGGAGTCAAGAAGGCTGACTGGCTGGAAGGGGCTAGCACATCAGACTCCTGAATACTTCCCGGTTTTCCTGATGGGAGAGAGACACTGAGGGGATTGGGGAGAGCTGGAGAAGACTTTGCAGATGACTAGGGCACATGGGGAAGCCCGAGAGAACACGGAGGTGCTCCGTTTAAAATCTAGGAAGTGACTAATGAAAACTGGCACCACCGGCTATTCAGGGAAATATCTGTGTCTCAGTGCAAAGATGAGAGCTAAGATAACAATAGGGCATTAAAGGACCTTGAGGATGAAGGAATAGCTCAGATTCATTACAAGAAGGAAGGGTTAGTCAGGGCATAGCTGAAAGAGCAAAAGTGAGCGGAAAGTTACAGCAACCTTCTAAGACATGTAATGTATAAAAAATGTCCAAGCAGCTCGAGAGGATTAAGTCACATTTTA
The DNA here is from genome assembly GCF_000687285.1 of Phaethon lepturus. Lineage (NCBI taxonomy): Eukaryota > Metazoa > Chordata > Aves > Phaethontiformes > Phaethontidae > Phaethon > Phaethon lepturus. Next base: position 14,688 of record NW_010552801.1, read on the forward strand.
AAAGCGTTTCTCTCCCACCCTCATCCCCTTTTGGTCAGTTTTACTCAGGACCAATCAATAATGCTGAAGGAAGTGACAGAGGAATGAATTAAGCCAGAAGGTTTATTCATCTTCTCCCTTGCAAGGTGCTCAGGGCTTGGCATACCATCCCCTCCCCAGCTCTTAAAGAATGGAAGCAGTACCAAAACCCACCAACTTTTTGCCTGGAAGTCTGCTTGTGCAATTACTACAAGGCACGCCTTTGTACATTAGCTGCCTGTCACGCTATTAAGACAAGAAGAAATCTTCTGGGTGGTGTCAGCTCAAAGCAAATATGTATTGATATTTTAGAAAAAAATGAGAGACACTAGTGTCCATATGGAGAGTGCACAGGTCTGGGTGTACACAGGTGGCAGGAAAAATGGCTCGAACCCAGTGCCTACAAATTTCTTCTCACAATACTGGCTCTACCTGCATATGAACAGTTCAAGGGAGCTGGATCATCAACAGAAAGAGAAGATGGACTGCCCTGGTAACCGGCATTTCCACTACTGTAGCAGTAAGTCAGAGATCCACAGAGGATATCTTGAATCTTGTCTCTACTCCTGGGGGCTTTTTACAGGAGGGAGACACACATACCTTTAGAGAAAACAAACTTGGTAATGATGATGAAGATTATTTAATCAACCATTTCACCAGTCAGGACAAATTTGCAAATGAGAAGTACCCATGAGACTGAAAGGTATTTGTATTCACTTCCAATTCCCTCACTTATTACATGTTAAGTATCTGCTTGGAAACCCTTCTCAGCTTTTTCTTGTTGTCTGTCATGCCTTAGAATGGCACTGGACCTTTGTTTACTCTCCATTCGTGTTTCCAACTGCCTTTTGTTGCTGCAGCAGAAGGAAAAGGATACATCACATGAGAACACACTACCGAGTTGGAGAAACAAGAGGTAGACATCATCTAAATAACCCACGGGAAGTCTCAGGTCCAGGCCTGGTCCATCTGTTTAACCATAAGCCTATATGTCTTGTACTCAAGGCCTCTTATACTACTAACTCTCTGGTGTCCTGTGCAACCTCGACTCATCAGGACAGACCTCGTGCCAGTAGAAAAGGCTAGATCCCAGTTGAAACAACAGAGCATTGTCCAGCTCTGTTGCATGGGTGCAGTGGGAAATAAAAGGCCAAATTCATGCTACATGTTGTGTTTTTCAGAGCATGGAGACACAGCACATGGATGGCACATGGTTGGGGTTAAAAATGTTAGTGTCTGAAATAGTTTAGTATCTTGATTCTTCTAGTTGGATATTTCTGTTTGCCAAGAGGAGCAGACTAAAGTAAACTGGGTAACTTAAGGGAAGCTGGTGGTTTGCCAGACCTAGCATTCAACAAGACATGCAGTTGGGCTGTACAGAGACTAATTTCTCTTCCTCCTTTGCTTGAGGTCCAGCACAAAACCAGATGTTAATTAAGGATAGGTAACTATTGAAACAGGACCTGGGAGTGGAAGTGTGGTTAATTCCTATCATGTATTCTCTGTTGGGAAGCAGATCTCTGCTCGGTTCACAGCAGCCTTCTTACTTTTCAGACCTGGATGCAGAAAAAAAGACCTTGTTTTCATTTACACATGTCTATATGTCTACCGTGGGGAAAAAGGGACAGGAACATGAAGCTTGTCCGTCCTTTGAGAGCTCGTCTTGGGGAGAAGGAAATTATCCACGGGTTGAACACTGCACCCCCAGCCCCGCAAACTGCCAGCCCCACACTGCAGATGGGGATGCTCCAGGACAGGCTCCCTCCTCCTCTTTCTTCTTCTGCTCTTCCTCCTCAGATTTCTAATTCTTCCTGGGCATCCAGTAACCCTGCGAAGAGAGACAATACCAGCGCATGTCCGCACTGATGGGTAAATTCAATTTGACGAAATAAATAAATAAAATCAACTGTCATTAGCTTCCATTTTATTTAGGGGAAGGGGTCAAATACAAAAAAACTCTAAGCGCTAATTGGAAACGGATACCGGAACGACCTAATGATGTTGGATTGCAGAGGGTTTTTTAATGCGTTAATACGATTCATTATTTCCAAAACCGACTTCAATGAGCCCGAGATATTACCTTATCTAATACATTTCGCTGTCCCGAGCAA
>NW_010552802.1:0-9418 GCF_000687285.1 Phaethon lepturus
CCTTGGTTGTCCTGCACATGCCCTGTAAGCGGCCTCCAGATGAACTGCTCCATAATCTTCCCCAGTACCAAGGTCAGGCTGACAGGCCTGTAGTTCCCAGGATCCTCCCTCCCAGCCCTTCTTGTAGACGAGCGTCACATTGGCAAGCCTCTAGTCATCTGGGACCTCCCCTGTTAACCAGGACTGCTGATAAATGATGGAGAGTGGCTTTTTTTTTTTTTTCTATAAAACACTCACTAGATCCCATCAGGCCCCATAGACTTGTGGGTATCCTGGTGGCTTAGCAGGTCATTAACTGTTTCCTGCTGGATTATGGTGAGTTTATTGTGCTCTCCGTCCGTGTCTTCCATCTCAGGGGTCTGAATACCCTGAGGATAACTGCTCTGGTTATTAAAGACTGAGGCAAAGAAGGCATTAAGTACCTCAGTCTTATCCTCATCCATGGAGACAATGTTCCCCCCCATATCCAGTAAAGGATGGAGATTCTCCTTGCCTTTTTTGTTGTTGTTAATATATTTGTAAAAGCATTTTTAATTATCCTTTGCGACCGTGGCCAGGTTGAGTTCTATCTGGGCTTTTGCCTTTTTGATGATCTTATCCATGTCACATTGGTTGGACTCAATGATCTTAAGGGTCTTTTCCAACTGAAATAATTCTATGATTCTATGATAATCACAAAAAATGCAGATTTACAAACTGTCTCTGTTATCAGACTATTCTTTCCCAGTTTAGGAACTGTTGAGCTTAGGAAGGTGCATTTCATATGACTTTTCTCTGGTAGGAAAGAGCAAAGGAGTCTTCAAGAAAGGACTGCCCTGCATATTTTCAAAGTATCACAGCATAGGAACAAGATAAGGGATGTGAGGTAGGATGTCACCAAGTCTGCAGGGCACTTCCTGTGACCTGGCTGTTCGATACAGATGTGGCAGATCTAATAAAATAGAAGCAAAGAGATTCCCATGAGAAAGCAACAATAGACAGAGAATCCAGTCTCAGCCAACTAGAAATTTCTTGCTTCATCTGTAATGAAGCCAAGCACAATAATAAAAAGCACACTGGAATTACACTGATGAAAGTAATAATTAGCACTTGCAATTTTTTTTAACAGATATCAAAATATATGTCTAAGGGGTCCAGTCTTACAATTCCCAGTCTTGTAGATGGAGAAAAAGAAGCACAGCACCATGATAGGTACCTGATAACATACTGTGAATCAATGGCAGGATTGAAAGCAGAAATCCCAGTCATCCAATTACTGTATTTATTCTGTAATCATTATACACTCAAGCTCCCTGGAGAGGATGTATGCCGTCCTTTAAATAACAGAAAAAGGAAGGTCTTTACAGGAGAAACCATACCTTTTCTTAGATGAAAGGTTTAAACAATTTCATAGACAAATTATGATAACAGATTGCAAGTAAAGTCATGATCCTTATTTAAACTGCAATTTCTTTTAAAACACCAAACAAAATACCCTCTCAAAGGAGAAACTAAACAGTATAAAGATTCCTGATTGGTATGCAAATTCTGTTGGCTTCAGCTACTAATAGATAACTACTTCAAAGAGGTGTTTCCTCTCCTCTCCTCTCCTCTCCTCTCCTCTCCTCTCCTCTTCCTTTTCTCCTTTCTCCTTTCTCTTTTCTCCTTTCTCCTTTCTCCTTTCTCCTTTCTCTTTTCTCTTTTCTCTTTTCTCTTTTCTCTTTTCTCTTTTTTCTCTTTTCTCTTTTCTCTTCTTGGTTTTAGTACCTTCCTTTCATGTTCCCCCGCTCCCCCCCTCCCCCCTCCTCTCCTCCTCCTCCTCCTCCTCCTCCTCCTCCTCCTCCTCCCCTCTTCTCCCTTTGGTTCCTCCTCTGGACTTATATCTAATTTTATTCCTTGATTTATCTAAGATTAAGGTTTTGTGGGTTACTTCTTAATGGCTAGGGAAAACATAAAAAAATTTGCACACACAGTTACCAGTAATGTTTTATTTATTAGTATTACAAAGTTCATAAAACTAGGTCTAGTCACGTTAGTAATATATTCAAATGTTCTACTCAGCTGAGGCTTTTTTTGTTTCCCTTCACCAAAACCAGGCACTTTTAGATGTTGTACCGAAGTTTTGGGTACATAAAAGCTTATATGGTAAACAATAGGCTATGTCAACCAGGGATTTATTTGGATAATACCTTTAATTTCATAAAGATCCTTAAAGATCTGTTTGTGACTTGACCTGTGCGTTTGAGCATAAAAGGGTGAAACATTCACAGAACTACCTCCGCACAGCTTTACATCTTTGCTTTGAAGGGGAGAGATGAATGAAAATCAATTAAGCACTTGCCTTCACTGTCTAAACAACTGAGCAAAACTCGGGTGCTACTTTGACTTCCTTTCGAAATTCTAGGTGGCTCATATGAATGAACTCATCTGCGTTGTGGTGACTGGATAAGCCTAATCTCCTTGGGAAACACCACTGGCTCCTCCACCACACTGCATACAGCATACTTACCCTTGAGGTACTCACCTCATGTAGAGGCACTGTCCTCTACCAACAGATAATCTAAACCTTTAAGGAGTTAATGTTGCTAGTGATACTCATCTAAAGCCTAAATACTTTAAAGATATCTGTATTGCTTCATGCAGCTGCAATACACTTTTAATTTATTAGGAATATAATAATGTTTCCATATACTTGGTGATGTACAGTGCTAATGAATAATCAGTACGCTTGACTAAATCTTTTTTAAATGCCTAAAGCAAAGTGACAGTTCATTTATCAAAGGAATTTTAACCACACTCAGGCTCCAAACAGACTTTTACATTAATAAAAAATACAGAAATTGAAAGAAATCCACACTGTTCATGTTTCTAAACAGGTTCAGCTGTACCACTCTTACATTGTTACCTACCATTATTATAGGCTTTCATGCTAAATGCCAAAGTACCATAAATTCTTCATAAATGTCAAATCCGTAGTTATATATGCTACATTCCTGACAATTTGCTTGTGTTTTGACATGAAAACACTATGCTATCAAACAACCCCCACTGTACCCCCTTTATAGTTCATAGAGTGATAAGTATTTGTTTTAAAAAATTAGCCAGCTGGAAGATAAAGTGATGGGGATTGAACTACACATGAATCATTGATTTTGAAGCACTTTTTATAAAAAGTACATCTATTGAATTTTCTTATCTTCTGATAAAGAAAGCATACAGAAGAGTAGGAAATCATCATAACTTACTACTCATACATCAATGCCAGAGTAACAAAGGATGCTAGATGAAGAAAATCACCTTTGCCATTTCATTGAGAGTGCCAAGTCCAGATAAAATAACGCTGCTGATATTTTTTCATTTTGCTGTGAATATCCCAATAAAAAATCCCTGGTCTATTTGTAGATAAATACTGCTACATGCGCAACTGATGGATCTACAAGGTTAAGGCCATATTTTTCAGTGATCTATAGTTTCAAGTGCCCACTTTGTGCACTCAGGCTACAGCTTTCAATCACCTTCTGAAAATTAAGACCAAAGTAACTCAATAGCACTGTGTATCATTCAATCAGAAGAAGTAGTTGGCATTCCACTCATTAACTAAAGTGTAACTTATAAATAGTATTTTAGAAATATATGCCTTATATAAATAGGGAAATAAACTTCTACCAATATGTTTATGCACACACAGAGGCGTTAACAGAAAGCATTATCACAAGATAACCAATCCAAATAACTTAAGAGAATTCATAAAAAGAGAAGTCATTTATATAGCACCCACATTACATTCAGATGGAGTATTTTATTCTACAGCTAATGCATATGCAAGATGAACTTTCTCTTTGGCAAGTTATTCAACTGTGCAATATTTCCTATTATCTTAAAAGAATTTGGTACTAGTCAAGGTCCCAGAATAGGTACTGAATTTGACCTGTGTGGACTGTTTTCAAGGAACGTGTTTCTCACTGAAAGACATAACATGGTAACCTGAAACTACTCCATGATTTCACTGAATGATCATAGGTGATGAGAGCTGAGGCCAGAGTTTTAAGAAGTCACAGAGGGTTTTTGCTTTCAGGCACTTGTCTTGATATGGGTTCAAGTATCCCCACCTGGTTCATCCTTGCCACATGCGAAGGAAGAACTGCTACATCTAAGTGCATGCAAGGAAAGGGATTGGACAAGTAGCTGATCTGCTCTGGAAATCCAGTTATGAGTAGAGACCTCTACTAGAAAGTATGTTTGGATGAGTCAATCACTCTCTTTTCCTGATGCTGCTCATTAAAGCAGGGTCTGGATCCCATCTGTCCCACCTCCAGATGTCCATACCAACTGCCATAAAAGTCTTTTTCATCTCTGTGATGATTCAATAGAAAATGTTACATATATTGGAGAATCTCTAAGAGGAGACTTTGACAAGGTCTCAGTCAGCCTTGACTTGAATGGGGGACTCTTAGATGGATTTCTCTTTTCACAAGCTTTCCTAAATGATGAGGCAGTAGGATATTTAGTAAAAGGAAAAGTCTTTATTCATCTTCTTTATTTACCTGTCCTTTTGGAACTGGCACCTCTGCAACACATCACAGGTAACAGTTCTATGAGCTTACTGAGGACTTACATGGGAGACAAAACTCTGCCCCAGTGGATACTTACACATTTAATGTTAAATGGAACATGAAACATTAAGGAAAATTCTCTACAACACCTCTTTAAAGTACCTTTCAGCAATGTGTAAACCTTGGGTTCTTTGAGGGACATGATGGACCCAGTATCTTTGGTAGATGCTTCAATTACTGTGCTATTAAATGAAAGAAGGACATTAGAACTACTCCCCTCTTTTTGTCCATCAATCTCTTCCATTTCTTTCATGCTATGAGGTTTCCTATTACAGTAATCAAAAACTGAAGTGTACCATTCTACGTTTGAATGATATATTGTAAAGAAAAACATGAACAAGGAAACATTGCAGACAGCCTAAACTATTTTTTTTCCTTGATATTTAGATCCAGCTGTCAAGCTAAAAAAAGTAGTCATGAACCTCCATCACAGATGTATAAGAAAGGCAGCACTAGGATCATTTATCTTGTGGAGAGAAATTTGTGATCCTAACTAGTATATTGTCTATTAATTTATATAGCGTACATAAATTACACTAATCATTCATGTCTGACAAAATTATATAGAAATCCCAATGAAAATTACAAAGTTCCAATCATCTACACAGTAAGAAAATAATTCTTACAATGTGCAGTATATCACTGTTTCACCCATTTCCTGAGATCTCTTGGACAACTTCCCTACCGAAATACCCATGCACTGCCATCAACATGTTCTCATGAGCTAGAGGGCTAGTCCAGATTTTGCCCAGTCAGGAGGAACTTCCTGTAACAGACTGGTTACAATCGGCATCTGTAGGGAGTATCCTGTCTGCCTGTTTGATATTTCTGTCCAAGTGCAGTGGTGGTGGCCAGCTGCGAGTGTCCTCCATAAAATGTAAGATCTTCCTATGGCATTTTTATTCCAGATCGTCTTGTTTCTAGCTTTGCTATAAAATTGTTTGAAGAGACTAGTATTACCACTAGCGAAGCTAGTACTCATATAGTGAAAGGAAGATAAGTAGGTGAGCACTACTGTTGGAAAAACTCAAATATGGTAATTCTGGTAGAAAAACTGCTCTCCTTGTTAGGAATCTTTTGATGTTGAAACACTCCCAGGTTTTGTTTGTTACAAGTTCTAAGTAGGAAAGAGCAACACGAAGGCAAAATTATGTAACTATATTCGAGTCAATGGCAGATGTTGCAAACTGGGGTAGAAACAAAATACAGAATTAATGGCAATTACAGTAACAACAGAAACAACAGCAACCAAGTCAGGTGAAGTCGGGCAACAAGAGCAGCAATAAGGAAAGAAGAAAAACTAACAATTGTCTTCTCAGTTGCTTCCCTTCTCACTGAACAGATGTTCACAAAGCAACCATTTAAACTCCAAGATTGGAATCAAAGTCTCCTATTAGTAATCATTCGTGGATATTACTCAGAAGCAGCAGACTATGCATGGAAGGAATTATGCAAACCTGAAGTAATATGTTGGTAGTAGATCCCCCAGTTAGGAGTCGCGCTACTCATCATCCTCAGTCACGTCTAATTTTCCTTCTGCCTTATTTTAATATAGCTCCTCATTTCAATGTCACTACCATGGATAAGGTAAGCTTGGGCTATGAATCAAAAAGGCAAAATAAACAATATGTTTTATGTATGACGTGTTCAAGCATTCCTTGCACTAAGTTGAAAATAGAATTAAAAAGTTAAAATTATATAACAACATACTAATTTGAAAATATATTAATGTTATATGTTGGAGAGGCAGTTCCATGGGAGAACCATATATTAATTCACTGAAAAAATCACTAGGTTTTTTCCTTCAATATCTGTGTAATGCTTCAGTGTTCTGCAGTTAAAATCAGTCCAGTGTTTCACTGAACTCTCTGTTCACAACTATACCTTCTCCTAGGCTGAGACAGCTATGAGTACTTGCTTTCTCCTTTTTGCCTCTCCTCAGGACAAATATATGAGGGTATAATCATCTCTGAGTATTAAAGAGATTCATACTTTAGGGATGAGAAAAATTAATTGGTGGAGTGCAAAAAGCAAGGAAAAGAAAAATGACAAATTAAGTCAAGAAAAATTAAGGCAGAATATAATTACAATACTAATTAGAATAGTTTTCCAGTAGGAATTGATCATTTAAATATGAACAAAACACAATAATGAAAGACTCTGCTGTTGGGACATCTCTTTTACTTGCCAGGCTGTGCTCTGAGAATAGAACTGATAAAATCACCAGATTTTTTTTTCCCCTATCTATAATTCCAATTATTTTATTGTATTTTTATGTTTTATTTGAAGAATGCACTTTCATGACATTACCAATCTCCTTTTTAGCTTAAATCCCAGTACTACTGCTTTGCAAATTAGGAAGGGTGTTTTGTTTTGTTTTTTTTAATTTATCCTTCAGGGTGTCCAAAAAATAACTAAAAGCTATGTAAGTTGTTAGCTCATACATTAAACAGTTCCTAACTAATTTATTACAAGATTTGTACACTTCTTAGTTTTAATGAGATATTTCTAGGGCAACAACAGTAAGTGACAGTGCAAGAACATCTGTTTGTACAAAGGATAAAGTCAAGGCTACTTTGAATAACGCTGATACCTTGTATTTTCACCCCCCCCCAAATAGTATATTGTATTACCATAAACTTGGAGTCTTCTGAGTGAAATCAAATAAAGATATGATGATACTGTTTTCACAATCAGTATGTAGAGACCTTCAGTCTTTTCAAAGAAAGCAAGGAATAAAGTACTTTAAAAATTGAAATTTTCACAGAATTTTTGTCCCTTAGATTTTCTATCCTCACAGCCAATCAAACTGAGTAATTAGAACCAGTTTTTCAATATAAATTATTTCAGGAAAAAAGAATATGAGAAAGTACAGTATTACCATAACAAATCTAAATGGAAAAGTTGCAAAAACATAGATAGGAGAACCAGCATAATATTCAGTGAATGTTTGAATTCATGCAAACAGAAGAAGAATATCTGCCTCAAGATTGGTAGCAAACTCCCCAGAACTCTCATCTAATACCTATTTGAGTATCTGATGCCTATAAACACAGTATTATTTGTTTATTTATTTACATATATATGCAAATTTAGCCAACAGACTGACACATTGCTTCAGCTGAATGTTTGTGTAACTACGTACTAGAAGCCAAACAGCTAGGAGGTGAGCAAGTGTCTTTTGCATAGTACTTGAAGACTGGCCAAGCCCCCACTATATGCCTAATCTCCTCCATGTGGCCAGTTCTGCAAGCATCCAAGCGGTGGTCAAAGGATGAGCAGAGCTGAGAGGGAGGTCTGCTCCCTTCCACTGCTACCACATGATTCCAGCTACTTATTTGCTTGAACTCCACATGCTGAAATCACGCGACAGACTGCAATTACCACTTCCTCCTGGCTTAGTCTTTGTAATACCAGAGCTCATTAGTAAAAATAAAAATACTGAAAAACTGCATAGCTAAAATGGGTGCCTAGCATAATCATCCAATTCAATTTTTAAAACGATACTGCAATAGAAGCAGCAAACTATCTTAATCCTTAAGATCAATAAGAATAAACCTATCCTAAACCAGAAAGCCTTTGTTGTAGTTTTCTATGTCTTCATAACATGGAAAAGTAAATATTTCTGAAAATTTAATTTCTAATTGTTTGAAAATAGTTTTACTTACCAAATTGCCCATATGGAAAAGGAAAATGCAACCTCTAATTATGATCATGGAAGAACTGAAATTCTACTGCATGGGTTTAATTAAAGTGGATGGTTCATCTGAAGAGATTTTTTTGTAATGATGGCATTAGCAAGATATTAAATATGAAAATTAATTGAGAATATTATTTGCTTTGTAGGGTTATAGAGTTGACTAATGATTTCTTGACTAATGCTTTGCTGCAGTTGTGGCCAGTGGGCCACATATGTTCTTCAGCTATGCATTTGGTTTTGACCAAATGCTATCTCCCACTATTCAGTATCTGCCTGAATACAACAATCAGACAAATCAGTCTTCTGTTGGCAAACACTTTCTTGGCATGTAAAAAATACGGATTTCTCTTCCTCAATTAAGTGCTGTTTGAAAAACCTCAGTACTTCATTTGTATTGAAATATACACTCATTTTGTACCTCTTACAGTAGTTATGCATTGATTTCAAATTCTCAGATTCAAAGCCTGGTCAGGTTGACATGGCCAGCCCCTAAGCACCCACATAGCCACTAACTCACTCCCCTGAGATGGACCAGATGAGAAAAAGGGAAGAGCAAGACTGAGAAATCACGTGGTTCAAGATAAAGGTCAGCTTAGTAAGTGAAAGAAAGAGGAAGAAAAAAAAAAAGAATGCAAAGGCAATCACTCATGACCCCCCTTAAGCAGACCGATGCCCAGCCACTCTCCAAGCAACTGCTAACTTGGAAGTCAAACACCACTCTTTCTTACTCTACCTCCAGTTTTTGTGCATGGTATGGAATATGCCTTTGGTCATCTCAGGTATATATTTCTGTGTATATAAATACCTGAAAAAAGGGCATAAAGAAGGGAGAGCCAGGCTCTTTTCAGTGGTGCCTAGTGACAGGACCAGAGGCAATGGGCACAAACTGAAACACAGGAAGCCGTCTCTGAACATCAGAAAACACTGTTTTACTGTGAGGGTGACTGAGCACTGGCACAGGTTGCCCAGAGAGATTGTGGAGTCTCCCACCTTGGAGACTTCCAAAAAGGTGTTTGAAAACAGTCTTGGATAATCAGCTCTGGGTGGTCTTACTTGAGCAGGGGGGTTGGACCAGATGACCTCCAGAGATTCCTTCCAACCCTTCTGTGATTCTGTGAATCCTGTC
>NW_010552802.1:9449-39445 GCF_000687285.1 Phaethon lepturus
TTCCCATCGTCTCTTTTATACTTGCTCTCAATTCCTTAACTGATATTTTTGTGAATGCATCTTGAAAAGATAATCCACGAAACTCACAGTGCTTATGGAAAGGTATCATATTGTATGATGTTATCCTGCATCATATCTCTAAGAATTATCCTGTACATCATGATTTTTTTGTACAGTATACTTTTTTCTTCTCTGAAGCAATGATGAACACCGTTCTGAAAAGACGTATGGATCTGAGGCAATGATACTGCTCATTGATCATTGCCTCACTTAGTGTTTCATATCTTGTCATTTTCACATAAATTACCTGAGGATGTGCTCTATGTTAATGCACACTTCAGTAGCAATCAACCATTTGCATAAACCCACATAAAGAGCATCATACCAATGCTTTTGGCACTATCATTAACACAAATGGCAACCTTTCTAATATAGGTCCGTATTTATAGCTGACAGGATGGAGGAATTAGCCATGTGCAGAGTCATTTCTGATGTAAATCTCTATACTTAATGCTATTTAAAAAACATTTTCCAGCCAAAGTCTGCTGACCTGTGGCTCTGGGCCAGCATCAAATACAAACAACAAGCTATAACATTGCTACAAAATAAATCAGAAGGAACGACTTTGTAACACAAATACTGAAATGCCAGAATGTATCAAAGAATCATTTTGACTATCATATGCTTAATATTGTACTGATCAGATTGGAAAACATTATCTCCTGTTTACAGAAGTACTTTTATAAAACCACCAAATGTCAGGGCCAGTAGGTTTCCTCTCATCCCTGTCATTACATATGTTAGGATATGAAACCACTTCTGTCTCCAAACTTGAAAAATAAGCCGAGAGTAAAATTTAGTCCCTGGTCCTTAAAAGCCAACCACGTTCCCATCAGAGTTGATGAAAAGACAGTTAATTAATTGGCAAATAAACAAGATCTGTACTTTGCTACTTAGTGTAGAAAGATAATGTTATCAAATGACAGCAACACTTCCGTGTGACTGCAGGATAAGGACAGCTGGACTTTTTCACTACGGGAAACCATTTTCTTCTGAAATGTGGTATAACTCAATATGCCATACGGACAGACATATACTAGAGCTTAAAGTATAACTGTAGTAATTTCACCTGGTAATTACCTTAATGAAAATAAATGCCAATAATAATTGATAGATTCATTAACAATTCTGATAAATTGTGTCCATTTTATTCAAGAATTAATACAAGTCAAGTAGCAACTATTTAAATATGCTAACCTGGCATGAGTCTGACCACTGTCAATGTAACGTAACTTGGAACTTGCCCTTCTGAAAACATGGGTTTTAGCTGAAGAAACTGTTCATTGTCACGCTGAGCACATTGCTTAGACCAAAAACAAAGGAGGGGAAAAACAACCACAAAAATAGTAATTTATTGCTTTACATTTTGTAGGTATTAATTGATATTGATTAGCTGCAAAATGTGAAACATATCATAATTTGACCTGAAGAAGCTGACCTTTTAAAAACAGGTTTTTTAAACATTTGTTTTATTTTTCTTCACTTTTTTCCCCTCAATTTTCAGCCAACGAAGAATAAATTGCTCACACAGCCCCATATTAGTTGTTGTAGGAGACCAGCAGGTTGGCCAGTTGGTAGCCTCGGTTAAGGCAGCCGTGGAAGGTGCCAGCAATGATGATGATTATATTACATGCAGCATATGCCCAGTAGGAAGTAGACTGAAACTATCAATTCATCTTATCTTGATAGCTGAAGACCCAAAGAGTAAAAATAATTTTCAGGTACTGTTGTTTTGCATGGGATCTGAAGTGGTTAGACCTGGATGAAGAACTTAGTATTCCAATATTTTTAAAATTTCCTTTACATGCTAGTTTTCAATTAATAAAACCAATTGTACTACAAACCTTCAAAGTTTTTTATATTCTGGAGTCACAGACCTTGAATTAAATTCATACACGCATTTAAATTAGAGTTAATACTAATAGATCAGCTGTCCTTGGCTGAATCCTCTAGGGAAGCTCTAGGGAAGTAACTTCTTGGACTGTGCTTGCTTTTTAACTATTTTATTCGGATAATTTCATGTCAGAGAGTGAAAAGAGTACTGACCTCCAAAAGCACATGAAGAGATTTTTTTATTGCATTCCAAAGCAGAACTCAAGAGTTCATAGCTGTTTAAAGGGCAAGTCCAATTTCAAAGCCACTTTAGATTAGGACATATTTCCACAAGTGACATGTAGTAGTGTGAAGTTCTATGTTGATCAAAGCAAATGTGGGTTTACTGTACCCTAGAAGCTGTGTGGTGTTTTTTATGAAACTGTAAAGCAGTTACTTCTAAAATGCTATTGAATGAAAGCAACAGCAGCTCTTTTTTTCCCTGCAGTCCAGGACATGCCCAGACAGTCAAAGCCATTTTGTTCCTTTTTTGACCTACAGCTTGCTCCGCATTTTCAAAAGGCTTAATTTTTAAAACATAGTAAACCCCATTAAAATGAATCAAAACCTGAAAACTGCTTATGTAGCAAATTAACTTTTCCTTTTTCTACTGATTTCAAGGAAGTTAAACTACAGGTGACTTTATTCAACTTAGATCTCTGAAGTACTGTCCAATTTTTCCAACTGCATAAAGCTATACAACCATTTTTAACATTTTATATTTTTATTATTCTGCACCACCTCCATACTTTCTAGAATCTTTCCATAGTACTCATCTTAATTTCCCCAAACCTAGCTAATATTAGCACATTAGTTTCAGTTAAACCAACTTCAATTTGAGAACAAACTAATTAAGCTCAACAATGATCCCTTCAGTATATTTTTGTTGGCTGCCATAAGCCATTCAGCTACCATATACACAGAGTGATTTGCATTCTCCATCATGAAAAATTGCACTGTGTCACCCTCTTCCTAAGCAGTTTTCAAATTCCACAATCTCTCCAGAGCACTGCTGATGTATCATTTCTTTATCTCCACCTCTGATCCTCTCTCACTTCCCTTGCTATCCTTTAAACCCTTGCCCATCTTCTGAAGTCTGAAAACGATGTGAAGAAAAGTCATGCAAAAAGAGAGAAGCAGCATCCCAAAACAAATTTTCATAAATTGAAAAAATGATCAGTGGAAGCACCAAGCCTTCCACATGTACTAATAAGAATTACTCAGTTAAAAAGCAAGAAAGAGTGGAAGAAAGAAGTAATGAAAACCATGAAAGAATGGATTAAAAGAAAATGAAGTGAAAAAAGCAGAAAAATTAAAAAGATAAAAATCAATTATATGAAAAACATTTGTTTTCTTTAGTATTGAAGCTATATACTAAGTAGTATATTTTTTTCTTTACAAAGTTACTGTTCAAATACTTAACTACAGTTGAAAATTAACAGTGTATATTGTGAATACTTTGAATCCTCCTGACCTCCTGAAACGCCTATTTTGGGGAAGAGATAACTCTTAGAAATATTTGACCAGGTTTTACTTGGTCCAGATGATATATATATAAATATTATGCAGTAAATGTAAACATTATGTACAAAATTATATATAAAAAAGTATTCTGATATGTTTGAAAATCCACATGATAGTAAAACTTATGAGTAAAACATAGCAACAAAGTATGAGGGAAGAAACATGAAATAAATTTGGTAGCTTAAGTTCATTTATAGAAAGAACACCACGCAATAAGACAACAGGCAAAGCATTTCCCTCAAATGCTAAAATGGCCTATTTGTATAAATATCTATATCCCAATAAAACTCAAAAGTTAGAAACAAACAAGAATTTGTGGTGTTGATAATTCAGAGACTGTAATCTATATTTAAATTTGATCTCAGTTTTTTATAGGTTAGGATTTTTAATGTATAGTAATAATATTATGTTTTAATTAAAGCATAGTAAAACTAAAGAAATTGACAACTTTATTCATTAATATAGGAAGAATGTGGGGAAGTTCCTGTGCAGAATTTGTTATAGAACTCTTCATCATAGACTCTGGCCAAGTGTGACCTGTTACTGCAGCCCTGTGCACACACATGTACAGGCTTAGGTATCCCTCTGGCAATCACTGATGATACCCATTTTTGATACATTTTTTCAGACTTTTGTCCTATTATTTTTGTATAAGAAAATACAAAACAGAACACAGCCCTACTTTTTCCAGAATGTCAGTAATCCCAGTCATTACCATTTCTTAACTTCCTCTTTAAATAATAAATAATCCCTTGAAGTAGTTTATTTAAAAGCCAGAGAGAGACAGAGAAGGTTGCCTGCTCTATTCCCCTTTCAACTTCAGTGAAAAACTTATTTCTTATTAATTAGAGATTTTGCCCTTTGATACAGAACTAAGCAAGCTATTGCTTACTGTCTTGGATAAACTATTATACCAGGAATACACTTGCAAGATATTTTGTGACTTGCAAACATGCTAGTCCTTTAGTTTGTAGGATCGTGAGTGATTTACTAAAACCTTCTGCAAAGTGAAATACAGTCTTCCGACAAGAATTATGCCTTTGTCTCCATTCTAAGCCACTTGCATATGGAAGTGAGGATGAATTCAACCCTGTATGCCATTTTTTCTCTGTTACTCCTGTTGTGCAATGCGAGCATGTCTTTTGTGGCTTTAGAGGGGGTTTGCACCACTCTTCAGCAGTGCTGAATGGAGCTAAGGGCTCTCAGTGTCCCCGAGTCCTGATCCCAGGGCATGCAAATCCCAGGAGCCCTGAATGAAAGGGTAGGGTACTTTCTGGAGTGCTTTGCCACTCTGGCCCTTCTCTAATTCCCATTAGAGAACCTATCATAATAACTATGCCTCCTCTCCTACCCATGTCCATCCATTTACCTTGGAAAGATATCCAAACTTTCAGGGAACAGGGGGGTCAGGTTATTCAGTGCATGTCAAAGCTGTATTTGAAGATCAGAGCTCAGAGGAGCAATGCAAATGTTCCTGCCTTGAACTGAATACTCAGTTTTACTCTCACTTAGTTCTCAAACGGATCAAATCTAGTGCCATGTGCCTGGTGTTTGAAAAGTATTCATTTTGATTAAAACCAAAATATTTTATGAATCAAAGCACATTTTAGCATGAAAGAGCAGAAGAATGGGGAGATTTATGAACATGGAAAATGAGAAAATGAAATGCCACTATTTTTACTGATGAAATACAGAGGCATTAGGAATAAAAAAGGAGCTAAAATGATGCTTACCCCCCTACTCCAGTGAAATGACATTAACAGTCAGCCTCAGTACAGGATATAGGACTTCAGTAAGGTCCATGTTGCTGCCATTAGTGTTGCACTGCAATTAATCTGAGGGAAATCTCAAAGAATATCCTGAAGCAGGAGAGGAATTATTTTAAAAATCCTTTTCATTATGCTCAGCTTCTGTATTCAAGATTCAGCAAGAAAGCATTGCTATTTTTCAGTTGTTGATAAAGAAAAGGAACTATTCTATTACCATTCCTCAGTCATAATGCCGAGCAAGGATTACGAAGTTTAGGTGACAAAAAACTCTTTAATCAATTGAATTGACAGGAAATTTTTTTGGTGTGTTTGCTCTTAAAATATAGATAGATTCCTGATGAAAAGGCATATAATAAAAGGATTACCAAAGTCAGCATGACATTCAAGAAGACAATCGAACCTTTTTCTCTTTCTCTAAGTGTTAGTTCATATAGTTGCACTACTTCGAATAAAAATTAATCTTGTCAAAAGTAACAATAAAAATATTGGAATTGCTTATAATTTTTCTTGGGTTCACTGGAATCTATACACAATACAAAACACTGTAAGTCTACAGAGGACGCCAAGCGATTTGACATAATGGGTAACTGGATTATCTTTCTTTTCTCCAGGTGTTACTGTACAATACAAACTCTGCATGTGAGTCCAAAGAAAATTAGACATTATCGGGATGCTGCACGCAAACCTGGATGAACTACCTATGCACTTCTCATTGAAGCCTATGTGGATATTCAGTTGCTCCACTTTAATAATGAGCCAAGCAGATGTTGGGAAGATGTTCTGCAGGTAAAACCTTAACTTATCAGAGGAAACTCCCAATTTGGCCTTTGGTGGACTTCCACAGTTTCTACTCATTATTTTTCTTCGTTTTTTTCTATGTTCACAAAGTCCTGCTGGTGTTATAGATTACTTGTACTTGAACATGACTGTGAATAACAGAGTTGGCCATCAGGCCACAGATCCAGGTGCCGTACTAATGAGAGCAAGAGTCATTTTTTTGGTTCAGTGAGATTAAGACTGCTCTCTGCTTAGCACGGAAAATGCTGATCTGCATTGATCGTTAAGTTGTGGCTAGCAATGCTCTCAGTTCCTCAGGACTGCTACATTGAACTTACATACATACAGTTTGCACAGAAATCTTTAAACAAACAAAACCAAAACCTCGAATCCAAACAAAACAAAACCCTCATTACTTCCAACTCCCTAATATCTGGAGATTTTGTTAAGATATTTTTAGATCTGTAGGTGAAAAATGGCAGAATGCTGCAGAGTATCATCACAGATGAATTATCTCGTATGTCTGACAATTTTTTTGGTCTGCTTGCAATTTCAAATTTTCCAAAAAAGGAATTGGTTCTTCCAAACATTCTTGCTACTTGACATAGCGCTTTGCAAAAAAATTATGAGAACACAGTTCATGCCATAGGGGACAGATGATTAAAAAGAAAAGAAGCTTTGATCTGTGACAGATTTTACTAAAGTTTATATGAAATCAGGACGTTACAAATATCAGAAGTAGAGAGACAATAAAAGATCAAAGAAGAATGAGTAAAGAGGAAAGAGAAAAAGGTAAAAACCTTTATGATGGACTAATGTTAGCAGAAACCAGAATCACTGGTTCTTAAGGTCTCTCTTAAAGGAGAAAAGATTGTTTAGCATGTTCCAAAATACAAATATTTTCGTGGACACAATTTAAACTTGATACAACAGATTCATTACAGCTATTCACGTATGCAAGTGCTTTGGTAGACATGTCATTTTAAAAATGGCTTGACAGATATTAAATATGTCTTGAATTTATGAGTTAGTAAGATCTATCCTGTATGTTACATGTATCTAATTGCATGTTTGCAGTTTAAAGAAAGCATCATCATTGCTGCTGTGGCAATGCACAGAATCTTAACAAGCTGCAGGTGAAACCCTACTATTAGTTGTGGAGCATATGTTTGCCTTGCAGAGTTCATGTTGACTACTAAAATATTCCAGCCATTTCTGCAAAGCAGTACTGGGGCAGGCTTCCAACAGAAGATAATATAATGGGTCTTTTCTAGGGTAATATGCAGCATGTACTAACCAGTTGCCACTTTATGAAACACATTATAGTTTAGCAGATAAGTTGGTAACTGATTACAAATCTTCATCTGCTGCTTCTGAAATGCTGGACTGCTTTTCAATCTTCTGCATCTTGTTAGCAGCTCTATCTTCACCATTGCACTGGCCAACAAATGTCCAGATTCAAAGTTGAATTTCTACCACTAGATACAGTAAGCAACTTTTCTTTTTTTTTTTTTTAAATATGCAGATCCATTTTTCCAGAAAAAATGGTTAATTATTTCTTTATTTGTATTCCTATTAATCGAAATATCTTTCCCACTCCTTATTCCAAGAATCTAAGGAAATGTTCATGAATCATTTTTGCTGGCAACACAAATTCCTTGAAAATAGAAGTTACTGTCCAATATGCTAGTAAAATTTGCCTACCCTATAGAAAATCAGAGATTAATTAAGTTTTTTCATCTTCTCACATTGAGCAAATCTCACATAATGAAATATTTCAAAAGATGCATTGAGAAAGGATCTTATTGAATAACTTCTTCGAAGAATTATTCTTTAAGGAATTATTTTCCTGATGGAAAGCAGCTCCATGGAGAAGGACCTTGGAGTCCTGGTAGACAATTAGTTATCCATGGGACAGCAATGTGCCCTGGTGGCCAAGAGGGCCAATGTATCATGGGGTGTGTTAAGAAGAGTATGACCAGCAGGTCGAGAGAGGTTATCCTGCCCTTCTACTCTGCACTGGTGAGGTCTCACCTGGAGTATTGTGTCCAGTTCTGGGCTCCCCAGTTCAAGAGAGATGGGGAACTTTTGGAGAGAGACCAACGGAGGACTACAAGGATGATTAAGGGACTGGAACATCTCTCATATGAGGAAAGGTTGAGAGACCTGGGGCTGTTTAGTTTGGAGAAGAGAAGGCTGAACATATCTATATTATCAATGATAATGCCTATAAATATCTGCCAGGAGGATGGAGACAGTCTCTTTCCAGTAGTGCCCAGTGATAGGACGAGGGTCAATCAGCATAAACTGCAGCACAGGAAGTTCCACCTCAAGATGAGGAAAAATTTCTTTACTGTGAGGGTGATGGAGAACTGGAACAGGTTGCTCAGAGAGGTTGTGGAGTCTCCTTCTCTGGAGACCCTCAAAACCCGACTGGACTCATTTCTGTGCAACCTGCCCTAGATGATCCTGCCTTGGCAGGGGGGTTGGACCAGATGATCTTCAGAGGTCCCTTCCAACCCCTACCATTCTGTGATTCTGTGAAGAAGAAGTGATCATTATCTGGAGGCCATCTCCTTCTATATAAATGCCTGTATGTATATAGATTTCCACAAGGAAATCTACAGATAGTTTGGCTTATGCCACAACCACATAAAGGCACAAAAGTTCAAGGGGACAAGGCGCTCTCCTCCCCCAGATTACAATGGAAATCATGTTATATGAACAACCAAAAATATGTTGTATTTTTTGCATACTGCCTTTAACCTTTAGTAAAACTGTCCTCATACACACTCAGGCAATGTTGGCTGGTCTAATTGACACTGTTTCAACATTAGTAAATGTATGCAGGCAGAGTATGAAATCATTGAAGGGGATTCATAGAAACAATGGGTTTTATTATAAAGAAAATGGAGAAAAGTAGGGAAAATGTATGCAGAATTATTCTCAAGGTGAAAAGGGGAAACTATTTCAGGCACTCAGTTTCAGAGACAATTCAGAAAAACATTTTAATAGACGGATTTGATAAATAACATCAAGCATACAAACATAAAAAGTGCAGTAAAAAAACATATTTGAACATAAGATGTGTTTTGGGCTGTTCGTATTTCAGAGAGACATACATATGTTGTAATTGCACCATATCCATTCTCAAGTTCATATGCATTCTGCTGTATTCCAGACGTTTATCTGAGAGACTCAATATGAAAAACATGTATGATATAGAGGGTGGGATCTGATAACATTACTAACAACAAAAAGAAGTCCTTACAAAGCAGTTCCAGTACTTCCAATCTCCAAACATTAACTAAAAACTGTTTAAACAGGCTCCTGAGAAGCAGAAAAGGCTTTCCAAATGTAAAACCTAATACAGAAGAGAGAGTTCAGTGCTCCAGGCTGTTAGCTGGGAAAGCTCAGGTTAGAATTTAAGAAAGCCTAACTGTAACCTTCAGATAATCGGTAAAACTCACAGCCTCAAGAAATGAAACAGTATCATCTCATCCATGGAAACAGGGCAGATAATGTTTCAATAATAGTCGAACACTTGTCTTCTTATAAGGCAACGCAGGGCAATGAAGAAAAGGCCAAGGGAAGTATGCCAAAAGAACACAGCACAGTAGGGAACCGAGCTCTGTCTTATGTTCCTTTTGTTTTATGCACTGGAAAGCACCATCTTCTCTTAATTGCATATGTTTAGCTTGATTCTTCATACAGTTTTTTATGACACATTCATCTCAGGAATGGGAATGAAAAAGAAACACTGGATATTTTTACTGCATGTTTGAATAAGAAAAAATACGCAGAGTAATGCGAATGCATTTAGGATATGGGTGAAAGAGAAATTCTTGTCAAGACATGAAATGATATACCATCTAGATCCACTTTGTCTGTGAAAATAAAAAACTGATCTGTTTTGGTCATTCATCAAGAAAGATGACTTCTCTCCAGAACAACTTGGGTTCATGAAGAGGCAATGTCTGTGACTGTTTCTGTGAAAACAAAAACTATGAATGGTTTTGAACAGCTTTTATAAAACAGGATTCAGTACAAACAGTGAAGTAATTATTGCCTTTATCTTTCTTCTAAGAAATAGTGAATCTGTTCCCATAATAGACAGAGCACATTTACAAAGAAAGTAGGTATGAGAAACGACGGGTTTGGAACATTCTGCTATAACTGAAAAGTTAAAACTCAAATGCACCACTTTTTCTTAAAAAGGCATAGCAAAGAAACTAGGGCTCACAGCACTGTAGTTATACTTTCCATAGAGAATTTCTAATATTCACCAAGTTCTTATCAGCTACTATCATTTCTACAAACACCAAAGCAACATGTAGCCTTTTTCACTTAGTGATACTGGATGAAGTCTAATTCCTACACAACAGCAAAGGTAGCTTGGAAAACTAGCAAAAATAATTCACCAGATAAAACTATTATAAAGATAAAGTGAAACTAAGAGACTCAGTTGTCACGGTATCAAAAAACCTCCAAGGAATTGCTAAGAGACAAGCAAAAGGTGCAGAGTGAAACAAAGACATGAGAGAAGGGTGTATTAATAATGGACTGGAAAAAACGACCTTTTAACTAACCATTTACCTACCTAACATTTACCTAGGAGGACTGATATGTATTTCATGAGAAATGTTTAACCTATGAATTAATGTCTGCTTCAGTTCTATAGCAACAACTAAGGAAAAAAGAAATGTCCAAAAGCTGTTGGTTTCCACCTCTAGGATATAAGCAGATGGATCTAGGATCTCTAGGATCACAGCAGAGCAAGGACATTGTTCCTGCTACCCTTGTGCTTGAAAAATCACTACAAGTTGAAATCGGCTTTTGTAGAACACTGACAGAGAAGGGATCAATCAATAAATTTCCTAAGGCTAGACAAGATACATGGAAGTTTATGGGCATGTTTTCTGAAAGAGCATTGAGTACTGAATGCTGAAGCCTGAGAAAGTTTTGGAGCAGCTTCCATTCATCACTGTAGGACTGCAGAAATCCCATTCCTCTTTCAGACTCTTGTTGAAAAACTTCTTAAGCAGGAATTATATCTGCAGCTAGCATTCTAGATCAGTTAATGTCTAGTGATGTGAAAGTTTACACATTAATTTCTGATTTGGATGGCTACTTAGGAAAAATACCATATTGCAATTTTAAACTTTGTTTTTATCTCAGTCTACCCATAAATCTTATTTATTACTGGTATTACAATTGCTTTATTGTAACTAAAACAACCAAACAGCAAATTAAGTTTTCTATTTCACCTGTTGAACTCCTGAATTCATGAAGCTGCTGTCTCATTTGCTCCAAAGACAAACAGGCATGCAACAGTAATTCATGTACTGCAGTAACTCTGCTTTATGATTTTCACATGCTGCCTGCAGGCACAGTGAACAGGAATAAAAATTGGAATACAACACCAACAGATCTTGTTCTGTTCTCTGTATCTGTACTTTTAGCTCCCACGTTCTGATTATTTGTTACAGCTCCTACAGCTCTGGGAAATGACAGACTTACAGATATCTGTGAACACAGCAGCCCTCCTCCCTTCAGGTTCTTATTCCCAGGGTGAAGGGAAGAACCTCAGAACCAGCATGCTGTTCCCTCCCCATTTTGGAGGCTGAGATTAGTGGCCCATGGAGAATTTCACACCAAGGAAGTCACAAGCAGCTGTTATTAGGAAGCCTAATGACAACAGTGGATGAAGATACATAATTTCATTAACTAACATTCTGCATTCTAGTAGTACACTATATCACTGTCCTCTATATCACTTTGTGTCTTACAGCAAAGAAGGGAAGCTTCTTCTTATAAAAGCAAAGGGACTCTATATCCTGTGTTGCCTCTTTCCAGGCACAAAAGAACTTTCTTCTATCTCCAAGCTCCTGTTTGCAAATGAGGGAAATGTCCTATCATCTCCTATACCAAATGGAAAGTGTATGGGCATCGAGAACCCGGCAAACAGCTAGCTTTCTGCATGTCCTCAGTACTAAAAATATCATTATCTTCTCAAAATGGAAGTTTCCAAGGAAATGAGAAGAAAAGAGGATATGAGAAATGTAAATGTAAAAGAACAAAACAAAATGAAGTCGGGTGTTTGGTTTTTTTTTTTTCAAATTTACATATGCATGCACACTGTTATCAAGTTGCAATTATGGTGCATAGGCTTATAATTTCATTCATTTATTAAGAGTAATAGTTACTTGGATTGCCAAGATCAAGCCTCTATCATGCTAATTGCATACTCACAAAGGAATTCCTGTTCTAAAAAATGTACTATCTAAACAGACAATGTAGACAATAAGAAGCATCAGCCTAGTGTCGACCAAACTGAAAAAAAAAAGTTAAATAAATTGCTAAAGTCATAGAGGAAATCTGTATCAAAGTCAGGAGCTGAACACAGATCTCCTCAGCATGTAGAGGACTATGAGATAACTACATCCACTGCAGGGTCCCTGCTTGAAAATGGCTTCCCCAGAAATTTACAGTGTATCTATAGTTTTATTGTTTATTGTGATAGCATGGTGTATTTTCAGCAGAGGTGTCTGGTTTTATGCTTTCTTAAGAAAGTCACCAACCTATCTTGACTAATTTTGTTTTTCTGATGATCTTTTGTTAAGGTTTAGAAACAGACCCCTAGGTCTGAACATAATTTAAAACATATTGGGCTGCAGGTTCAAAACAAATGCAAAAAGCCAAACCCAAAACAGTAAGGAAAGAAAACTGCATTTCCAGATAGTTTTTACTTACTATTAGACATGGACCGTTCATCCAACTTTGAGCAGAAAATTGGACCA
Organism: Phaethon lepturus; assembly: GCF_000687285.1. Taxonomy (NCBI): domain Eukaryota; kingdom Metazoa; phylum Chordata; class Aves; order Phaethontiformes; family Phaethontidae; genus Phaethon; species Phaethon lepturus. Next base: position 22,252 of record NW_010552802.1, read on the forward strand.
GATGACCTCCTGCAGTCCTTTTAAACCTGAATTATCCTATACTCTTACTCCTGCTTTCGGTTATGTTTTCGGAAGTCACTTACTATTTAACTTAAATGGAACATCTTCTTACTGGCTTCCCTCAGACTAAGTGGAAAGGCAATGGCATTGTGACCCATAAAATCACTCCCAATCCCTACTGCTGGCAATGATTTTCATCTCTTTTCTCGGATGTACATGTTATTTTACTTGGATGAAAGTCCATTATTAAGAAAAAAAAGACATGGACCTGGAGGAATAAAGACTCAAAGTCTAAAACTCCTAACAAAAGAATAAGAATTCTTAGTTTGTACAGGCTGCATTTCTTGTGTCACTCTCAAAGCCTGTGACAGTAAGAATTCTTTCACCACTATGCCTGCAGCCAAAAACCCCCCACAACAAAACAGGTTTATTAATACGAAGGCTTTCCTCAAACACAGCATTTTGATGCAGTTTCCACTGCATAAAAAACCCAAACCTATTGAAGCTATTATTAACAGCAGAAAAAATATTAGTGCAATTGTATATACCTTATCTTGTCAGGAAACACATAACTAAAAGTGGCAAAAGCTATAGTTCGCTGATGGTTAGCTAATTACTTGTCATTAACAGATCATTAAAACAGTTTTGATCCTGATTTGTTTAAATATGTTAACTGAGCAATTTCTCCCTGAGAAGGAATCATGTTTTAAAGCAATGTGATCCCCAGGCGGCAAAAAGGTAAAAAAGATGTGCTGCTGCACTGTCTTCCCCGTTTAATCTTTTCTCTTTGATGCAATTTAAAACAAAAGGACTAGTCAGTTCTAAGTTCTAATAACTGAAAGGTGTAAAGGAAAAGTGCTGACCTACAAAAGCACCTGTGGTGAAGGCAACAAATGCTATCCTGATCCCCTGGAGTCTACAGAGGTTTTACCACTGGCTTCAATATAACCAGGATTCCACTTCCTGAAGAATACAGAAACGTCAACTTCTTTTTCATTTCTTTGTGTGGGCACCATACTGCAATGATTTAAATGGAAAGCTCTGTGGTGGAAGAAGCCACATGAGTACTTGCAGCTGTGCTGTGAGATGGATAGGGTGTCATAATATATTTTGCAAATAAGGCAATCCTCAAAAAAAAGAAGAAAAAGAAACAGATAAAGGTATGAAAAATGTAGTTCCTTAGCTTAGAAGCCATAGACTGAAGCCAAGAACACATGACTTAGAAAATGTACCATCCTATTCCCCACTAATGCACAAATCACTGCTGTGCTATGTGTACAAACCATTACAGGTGTTATACAAACAGTGCAGTGTGTTTTTTATTACTGTCTAGGTTAAAATGATCTGCGTTTGTTGTTTCTTTCTCTCACTTAAAGGAAAAAAATCCCACCTCACAGAAGATCTCGGAAACTCACTTTCCAGACCAAAAAAATGGCTTATAAAGAGTTTCTAAGAGAATTTATCTTTCTATATAAAAAATGAAAACATGAAGAAAGAGGTATCTGCAAAATACACCCAACCATTTCTAAGAAGCTTAAAAATGCAAGTATCTGGAATTGATTATCTTTTAAAGAAATTTTTAGTAAGTTATTATTTTGTGTGCTGTTTAATTGTTCTTTTAAAGTTAGATGCTAGGGCAGACATCTGCAATTATAGAATATATTACTTTTATTATAATATAAATATATACTAACAAGTACAATTTAGTCCTGAAAAAATAGTCTTAGATATTTAAAGAAGGAGAATCTAACACTGTACTCTGTGTAAACTATGAGCTTTCTATGCACATTATCTCCAGCTTTGTCCCTAAGTAAAATCGCTTTCTAAGTACCTGCTCAAAGACACATCCATATACTACTTTTCTGGAGCATATGCAAGCAGTGAGCTTGTATCCATCAGCAGAATCTAATCACAGTACTTCTAATTATGAACATGGTTCAGGATCCTATGCATTAAGGACCAAGAAAGACGAAACCATTTTCCACTTTGCAGAGTGTCTATGCTATGCTAAATTAAGCAAAATAATAGCAACAAAGACAAACCATGCCTTAGAAATAGTTCAAAGACAGCAGGGAGAAGGGAGAGCAGTAACAAGCATTACAATACCTATTAACTAACGGAAAGCTTACGGAAACAGGAATAAGATGCACATGCATGCCAAACTAATCCTTATCTATAGCACCATAAGAAAACATACCAAAATAAATTCACAAGGGGAAGCAGCTCAAAGTATAACACTGGAAGTATCCAGCCATTAGTTTCATCCGCAATGCATTTTAATTGCTCCTACCACAATGAACTTGTTTCACAATCATGAAAATGTGTTATATAACCCAGTCTTTGTTAAGGACCGTTAAAGATTTACTTAATATCAAATTGTATCATACACAATTAGAGCATAGATAAAGTACCAGATGCATATTAAAAAGAATTTCTAAGATGGAATTCCTTCTTTATGTGCTGTGTTACTGATTCTGGAACAACTTTTGTCTTAATCAGTTACAGGTAAGACTTGTTGAGAAGAAACACACAGCAAGCAGTACTAGGACTGTTCTCTTCCAGGAAAGCTACACAGCAAAAGGAGAAGCTTATAATCAACCTACTTGTAGGTAATGACATATCATATTTCTCACACAACCACATTACTAGCCATGCCAATGTCTACAATGTGTAAGGCAATTGATTACCCACAAATACTCTGTTTAAGAAACTGTTTCAGAGATATTAGTGGGAAAATTCCAACCCTCATTCAGCCAGTTCCCTTGGATGACGGTAGCATATGAAAACTGACAACCAGAAAAAGAGCATAAAGTTCAAAGCAATTTTTCAGTGCCTCTATTGATTAAACTTCCAAGTTACTCTGTTTGCCAAAAGCCTCCTGCTTTAAGAAGCAACAGATCTGAGAGAAAACCACACATTTGTGGTGCAACAGAATTCATTTTAGTAGTAAGCAAACAGGCAAAATTGCCTAAGAAAATAATTTATTCTGTATTTTCAATTACTTACCTCTTTGTCATCCTTAATGAAGGAGAACCAAGAAGTATATTCACTGAATGGACTGGTGTAACAGCAATACCAGTTGAATAGTTCCAATGAAGTTCTTTAACACTATATTTAACTGATATCCAATTCTCAGCCTACCTGGTGTATTCAGCAGCCGGGACATCTTGCAAGAATAGGAGATAAACTGCTCACAGTATTCAGCACTACTGGTAATGGCAGAAATCTGGTCCATAGTTGCACTGTAGTTGAGCTGCAGTACAGATAACTTCTCCAGGCTGTTGCCTCCCACAGAAGTCTGCATTTGCAGATCATGGTATACAGTTGTCCATACTTTATCCTCTGAAAGAGAGGAGAAAAAGCTAAGGCACAAATTGATAAAAGACAAACAGTGGAACTGAATTAAAATAAATCTAGGCCTTTGACAAAATATAAAAATGTTCTGCAAGACATTTTTGGAGAGCGTAGTGGGGAAGAATGGCATTGCACATGAAAAGTGATCATGTGAGAGCACAACTGATGAAAGGAAGAAACTCTGATTGCCTTTGTAGTTTTGATAACCTATATCCTGTGTGAGGAGACTTCTTTCAACAATTGATGCTAATAGTGATATATAGAACTAATAAGCATTAGCTTTGGTCAGAAATTGATTAGAAGAACACAAGGCTGATGCACTAAAGATTCAAGGTTTCTATGTGAGGAAAATTCACTATGCCTGATAAGTTGCTGTGAGCTGGAGAGCAACACTGCTTTGCAGTACTGTAACAACAGGGACGTACCAGGTTCTTACGTGATTACATCATTTAGTGATTAACGCTGAAAACACTGCAGTTTACCAAGGTTTCCACATTTTTACCTAAGCTGCATTCCTAGGGTAAACCAAAATTACTGCTTATTGAGGTTTGAATATTTTACAACAGCAGCACCATATGACCTCATTGATTGTGGTTATGGTACAGATATCAACATAAGAAATAATAGAAGTAGGAGATGATGGAGATACAAAAGGTTCTGTTTAGTTGTGAAAAGACAAAAGGAAAGGGGAAGGACAAGCTCATTTTGGTAATAAGTAATACTGCAGCATTGGCTGAATCTCAACACTTCCCACAGCCTAGTGCACATGCAAAAAGTGTGTAATATACAACCTACAACAGACTCTGTATGCATTATCACAGAACCACAGAATCATTAAAGTTGGAAAAGACCTTTAAGATCATCAAGTCCAACCATCAATCCAACACCACCATGCACACTAAACCATGTCCCAAAGTGCCACACATTTTTTGAACACTTCCAGTGATGATGATTCCACCATCACCCTGGGCAGCCTGTTCCAATGCTTGACCACCCTCTCAGTAAAGAATTTTTTCCTAATATCTAGTCTAAACCTCCCCTGGCACAACTTGAGGCCATTTCCTCTCGTTCTGTCACTAGTTACTTGGGAGAAGAGATCAACTCCCTCGTCGCCACAACCCCCTTTCAGGTAGCTGTAGAGAGCAATAAGGTCTCCCCGCAGCTTTCTCTTCTCCAGGCTAAACAACCCCAGTTCCTTCAGCCACTCCTCAGAAGACTTGTTCTCCAGACCCTTCACCAGCTTTGTTACCCTTCTTTGGACACACTCCAGCACCTCAGTATCCTTCTTGTAGTGAGGGGCCCAAAACTGAACACAGGATTCAAGGTGCAGCCTCAGAAGTGCTGAGGACAAGGGGCACGATCACATCCCTACTCCTGCTGGCCACACTGTTTCTGATACAGGCCAGGGCGCTGTTGGCCTTCTTGGCCACCTGGGCACACTGCCGGCTCATGTTCACTTAGGTGTGAAGACCTTTTAAATTCAAGTTGACTAGCTACCAATGTAAAAAACCCACTATCATCTCAGCTGATAGTCATAGTGTCCATCTTAAATAGCCAAGGACTGAAAGTAGGTCAATCCTCCTCTGTGTTACTACAAAAGACTGACCGTAAACAAAACCCAGAAAATTATCTTTTTTTCTACAGATTATCCTTTAGCGTATTACAACAAAGCTTCCTAGAAGTTCAGATCTTGTCACTAATATTTATCATGTATAGTTCTTTCATATTTTAAGTTGTCTTTCTGTTTTTCTTTCAAATTTTCTTTCTGCTCTTTTATATACTTCTACTACTGAGGGCCAAGTCAAAGAAACATGTCTTGGACTTGGAATAGGAAATGAGGAACTTTAAAAAAATCTGTAAGAATCTATTCTGCTTGCACAAAAGCCCTGTTTCCCAGGTGAGCCAGCCAGGCCTTTGCTCCAGACGGTTCAACTGTTCCTGTAGAGCAACACCACTGACCACAGTTGTCCCTCCAGAGATGCAGAGACAAAAACATGCCATACTGCTAACTTTGCTGTATTTACCACAAAAACAGATTCCCCAGGGAGATCTTCTGGCAGTTTCAGAAAATACTAATGCACCTACTAATTCACCTGACAGATGTGCCTTACAGCAATAAAACCCATAAAATATAGTACATAGCAGTATGTTTCCAATTCATCTATGTAAATCTCATACCTGTTAATGCAAATCCCCGAGTTATTCAAAAACCTGTGGCCCGATATTGCCCTTCAATATTTTAACTACATGAAAATACTCTGATAAACTGAGTTGTACTCAAAAGTGTTTCAGTACTTCTTCACCAAGTTCACAGAAATGTGCTTAGATACACTGATGAGTTTTGGATGTGACTCAGTAAAGTTATCTTTCCATGTTATGATTATTCTTATCTCCAGGACTCTGTACTCCACCTTGTTTTCCAGTCTTAATTTTCACTGCATAGTGTCAGGCTATTTTGGATTACACGGAGTCATGTGGAACAATGTGTTTGTAACTGTTATGGTGCAAGTCTTTCTAATCGTTCGGAGATAAGGTAAGCAAAACAGACAGCTCCTCCACAAGGAGTACACATCACTAGCCAATGAGATGAAATTCAGCAGGTGATATAAAATGGTTATCATTTTAATATTCATACCCTTAGTCCAAAGTTCTACATCAAATACAATACTATTCTTGCACCAAAAAAAAAAAAAAAAAAAGGCAGGGGAAGGGAAGAAGAGGAATCCTTATTTCTGTATTGCTTTAATCCCACTCCCAAGTACCACGGAAAAATTTATAATTGTCACCTGTCAAGTTAAATAGAGAATGCAACACAGTTCTGTTGAGAACCTGGGATGGAAGTTTACTGCAGATTCATTTTCAAGAAAGGACTGAGATCGTTTATACATTCACTGACAGCAACATCTCCTTTTTAGCAGAAAACACTGTACACGTAAGAGCTCTAACATGTCAGTAAGGCACGTACTAGGCCAGTTAGAGCATCATGTTGGATTTCTGAGCCAGCAAAGACTCCTAGACTAGCCGTTAGAAAGCCATAGGAATGGCATGAGCAATAGGAGCTCCATTAGGCATTATGTCTGTGATATTTTATATATATTTATATATAATTTTGGATATTGCCAATGCAGTCCTGACACTTCCCCTCCCAGAGAGGAAGTTTCAGGATTTACAGTGGCACAACATATGAAAGAAGATAGAAATGTATTCATGGATGGATCTAGGTTGCCTTTATGTCAGTCAAACGTATCCTCTGAACCACTTCAGGATCTTTCTGTCAAAGTACAAGTACTAATAATAGATGAAAGTTTGTTGCACCTTGTAATATATCTATTTATAAATATACATATATGTTCATAAAGTCAATAACCTGTTCTAGAAAAGCATCTCAATCTCTTCCTGCTGTCTAGAAGATGATGGGACATTGATTAGGGTATACTTGTCCAGTTACTTGAAGGAAATCTAGCTCCCATTTGACCTGCAAATAACTTGTTGATAGATTGGCTCAAATGACTGAAGAGCACATGATAGTAGTAAGGAAAAATTTACTGGCTTACCAGTGCACAGGGCACTCCCATTGGTAAGCCTGAAATCAGTCATATCAGACTCACTATGCACATAGGATAGAAGCAAGGGAGACATAGGTGATGACAATTCCTTGATATTCAGCAAGGTGGCTTGTTCAAAATATGGAAGCTGAAAGATCTGTGCCCCCATCTCAGGCACAGAGAGTGTGGAGGAAAAGTTGTGGCTGGTGTACAGGAAGGACGCTCCTGTCTGGGTGGGGGATTTTACACTCTTCATGCATTTTTCTGATTTAACTAAAAAGATCTGCCATGAGGCATGGACTAAGACAGTCTGGAATGACAAGATCTTTCCTTGGCTGGAAAAACACATTAACATTGTAACATGGACACAGCCAAAAATCCATCTCCTCTCCCCACCAAGAGCAGACTCCTGCATCTCATAAAGTTATACTACTGGAGCTGATCTTAACATGTCTGGAAGGGCTTAAAGGAGAAGTTGCCAGGCAGGAATCTCAACCTTGTGTACCGCATGCTGATTACAAACTGCTTTTTCCCTTTTAGTCTTAACTATTTGTTAATGTGATAATACTCCCCAACGAAATCAAATAGACATTTATAGCTTTAAAATAAAGCCAACTTCTTTATAGTTCCAGTTTCTCAGAAGCTTCTTGTTAGTTGATACCATTCTTCAGAAAGATTGAATCAGTAACCTGCTTGTAGCCAACTTCCCTTCCAGAAAAGGTAGCAAAGATAATTCATACTATCTCAAATACCTGTGTTATCACCATTTATGGAACTATTCCTCTGTAGCTGAGAATAGAATGTAGTAGTCATAGTCAATATATCAAAATCTGCAAGAAAAGCTACCCCACATTTTCTGTCAATAGTACACAGAAATCTCATTTAAGGTACACGGAAGTGAGAAGTCTAGCCTACTTAACTTGAAATTTGATATATATTCCTGGCAATTACAGTCACCACAATATCAGTATGAGTATTCCCCTAACACACTGGCAATTATTTTAAGAAAGCATAACATATGGCTATTTCTAACCATAAGTGTTTTAACCATAATTTGTCAGCCAGAGCTGTGTATATGAGTTCTGTACAGCTGAACACACCTATAAAGAGCAGAAAGCACTTAACAATTATAATGTTGTTAAGTAGCATCATCTATAAAATATTCTATGTGCTTATGGTCTCTGTTACTCAAATGAAAAACTACATTAAAATGAATTCATGTTGAGAGTAGTTATTAATAATTTAAGGATAATTATAGTATTCTGATATTATTTCTTTATTGCAGACATATTAACTGGAAGTTAAAAGCTAATGTTTAAGGGAAATCTAAGTATGTTTTAAGTTACAAAAAAAATGCAGTAATATTAGAGAAAAGAGTGCAAGAGAAATTTAACATAAAGGAGAGAAAAAAAGGGTTGTTTTTTGCGATATTGCATGGGACAATAGCCATTGCCTGGGGGTCTGATAATATACTTCTGCATCTTAGCCCACTGTGTAGTGAGGCCACACCTCAAATACTGTGTTCAGTTTTGGGCCCCTCACTACAAGGAGGACACTGAGGTGCTGGAGCATGTCCAAAGAAGGGCAACGAAGCTGGTGAGGGGTCTGGAGTACAAGTCTTATGAGGAGCGGCTGAGGGAATTGAGGGTGTTCAGCCTGGAGAAGAGGAGGCTGAGAGGAGACCTCATCGCTCTCTACAACTACCTGAAAGGGGCTTGTGGCGACGAGGGTGTTGGTCTCTTTGCCCAAGTAACTGGCGATACGATGAGAGTGAATGGCTTCAAGTTGCGCCAGGGCAGGTTTAGACTAGATATTAGGAAAAATTTCTGTACAGAGAGAGTGGTCAAACATTGGAACAGGCTGCCCAGGGAACTTGTGGAGTCACCGTCACCAGAGGTGTTCAAAAAACGTGTAGATGTGGCACTTCGGGACATGGTTTAGTGTGCATGGTGGTGTTGGATTGACGGTTGGACTTGATGATCTTAAAGGTCTTTTTCAATCTTAATGATTTTATAATTCTATGTTTTCTCTAAGGCTGTAGTCCAGTCAGCCAACGTAAGTGCTGCGTTTTGCCTTGAATTTGAAACACATATAGAGCCACAGGACTTTCAGAAAAGACATGGCAGTCAAGCGAAGAAGTGCACAGTAGAAATCTTCACTGATGTACAATTCACACTTATGGTCATAAAACCCAACAGAATTCTTAGCTGTCATGTAGTTTAGGGAGCTCGGCTAGAGAACAATAGAGTTTCTTTTGACATCACAATAACACTAAGACAAGAACTACCTGATCTGCTGACCTGACTGAAGGATAGATTATACCATCATAATTAGGGAAAGCATCACTGTTAACTGGATTAACTGCATTCCATTTTTGCCCAAAGTAAATCTTATGCACAGATTTCAATTAATTTCAGATATATTGAAAGTTGGAGCAGTCTGCATTATTAAGTTGTTCTAAGAAATATTGATTTTTAAAAAGATCACTTAGAAAACCCCCAAACACTACTTAGCACCACTGTAATTAAATTATTTACTTGTGAAATCTCAGAAAAGGAATTCTGTCATTGGAGATGAGTGCTATAAATGTGGGATGGATCCATTATACTTTCCTTATAGAATTATAAAATCACAGAATCTTTGGGTTGGAAGGGACCTTTAAAGGTCATCTACACCAACACCCACCCTGCAGGGACATTTTCAACCAGATCACATTGCTCAGAGCCCTATCCGACCTGACCTTCAGTGTCGCGAGGGTTGGGGCATCTACCAGCTTTCTGGGCAACCTGTGCCAGTGTTTCACCACCATCATTGTGAAAAATGTCTTCCTTACATCTAGTCGAAATCTGCCCTCTTTTAGTTTAAAACCACTACCCCTTGTCCTGTCGGTACAGGCCCTGCTAAAAAGTCTGTCCCCATCATTCTTATAAGCTCCCTGTAAGTACTGGAAGGCTGCAATAAGGTCTCGCTGGAGCTGTCTCTTCTCCAGGCTGAGCAACGCCAACTCTCAGCCTGTCCTCATAGGATAGGTGTTCCATGCCTCTGATCATTGTGGTGGCCCACATCCGGACCATCTCCAACAGGTCCATGTCTTTCCTGTGCTGAGGGCTCCACAGCTGGATGCAGTACTCCAGGTGGGGTCTCACCGGAGTGGATTAGAGGGGCAGAATCAACCCCCTTGACCTGCTGGCCACGCTTCTTTTGATGCAGCCCAGGATGTGGTTGGCCTCTGGGCTACAAGCGCATACTACCAGCTCATGTCCAGCTTTTCATCCACTAGTACCCTGAAGTCCTTCTCAGCAAGGCTGCTCTCAATTCCTTTAACCCCAGTCTGTACTGATACTGGGGGTTGTCCCGACCCAGGTGCAGGACCCTGCACTTGGCCTTGTTGAACCTCATGAGGGCACACGGGCCCTTTCCTCGAGCTTGTCCAGGTCCCTCTGGGTGGCATCCCGTCCCTCCAGTGTGTGAACCACACCTCTCAACTTGGTGTCATCAGCAAACTTCCTGAAAGGTGCACTCGATCCCACTATGTCGTTGATGAAGATATTCAACAGTACGGTCCCAACATGAACTCCAGAGGGACACCACTCGTCACCAATCTCCATCTGGACTTTGAGCTGTTCACCATTACCCTCTGGATGTGAGTATCCAACAAATTCCTCATGCACTCATTGAATCCATCTCTCTCCAATTTAGAGAAGTATCCAACAAATTCCTCGTGCACTCATTGAATCCATCTCTCTCCAATTTAGAGAGAAGGATGTTGTGGGGGACCATGTCAAAGGCCTTTCAGAAGTCCAGAGAGATACATGCATTTCCCTTCCCTTGTCCACTGATGTCGTCACTCCATCATAGAAGGCCACTAGGTTGGTCAGGCAGGATTTGCCCTCGGTGAAGCCATGCTAGCTGTCTCAAATCACTTCCCTGTCCTCCATGTGCCTTAGCATAGCTTCTAGGAGGATCTGCTCCATGGTCTCCCCAGGCACAGAGGTGAGGTTGACGGGTTGGTAGTTCCGAGGGTCCTCCTTGCTACCCTTTTTTAAAAATGGGTGCAATGTTTCTCTTTTTCTAGTCACCACGGACTTCACTTGACTGCCATGATTTTTCAAATATCATGGAGAGTGGCTTGGCAACTACATCAGTCAATTCCCTCAGGACTCTGGGAAGCATCTCATCAGGTCCCATAGACTTGTGCCTGTCCAGTTTCCTCAGGTGGTCACGGACCTGATCTTCTTTTAGAGTGATAGGGACTGGCTCCTCCAGTCCCTGTCTTGCAGGGCATCCCCTCGAGAGCTGTGTGAAAAGGCACTGCCAGTGAAGACTGAGGCAAAGTACCTCAGCATTTTCCTTGTCCATTGTTACCAGTCTGCCAGCCTTGCTCATCAAGGCGGGGTACGCTTTATTTGACCTTCCTTTTCTGGCTGACATACCTATAGAACCCCTTCTTATTACTCTTTGCATCCCTTGCCAAGTTCAGCTCCAGACACACCTTTGCCCTCCTGACCTCATCCCTACACAACTGGGCAGCGTCCCTGTACTCTTCCCAGGATACCTGTCCCTGCTTCCACTGCCTGTGCATTTCCTTCTTGCCCTTTGGTTTGCCCAGCACATCTCCACTCAGCCATGCCAGTCTCTTGCCTTCCTTTCCTGATTTCTTACACCTGGGGACTGAGAGCTCTTGTGCTCTATGGAAAGTGTCCTTAAAGATCTGCCAGCTCTGTTCTGCTCCCTTGTCCCTGAGGGCAGTGTTCATGAATCCTAGTTTTAAGTGGAGAACAGAATTCAATGTAGATTTGCAATAAGTTGCTTTTGTAGCAAGGTCAACCAGAAAAGCAATTTAGGCATTGAAAACATAGCACCTGTCCCACTCGGTCCTCTCTCTTCCCCTCTAACTGTCCATATTTTAAGACAAAGTGACTTTTGCCTTCAGTCAAAGAGACTGGAAACTGCCCATAGACATGAAAGCATAAGAGCTCCTAACTGCATTCACTAGACTGATACTAGCTTTCCCACAGGAGGACAGTGTACCAACACCAGCTAATTACTAACACATCAGGAAGATAAGGCTCTCCCAGATAACGACTTCTTCATTCAAATGCATTTCTTCTTAGCTCTTTTTTAATGTTACATGGAGTGTTCCAGTTGAACAGGAAAATAGATATGAAAAAGTAGTTCTTTCATTATTTTGTTTTTAGCAATGAAGGAGGAGCCTAATTTTCTTTGGCTAGAATACAGAAAACCAGTAAACATAGATTCTTAATAGAATTCATAATGGTTTTTACTAAGAACAAACTAATTAGATCCAAACTGCTAGGACGTTTGATAAAATTACAGAGAAAATAGGCTCCCTGTAATTTAGTCTATACATTACGGTGAAGCACTTCCTCTCCCACAGGTAAATATTATAGTGAGATTAAGTTCATTAATTTAAGAATTCTTTTTCTTAGAAAGGGGAAATGACCACCTGTTTCCTCAAAAGGAAATTAAAGTGACATAATTTACTTTGCTGAAATCACCTATCAATTGCAATGACTTATTTATGATCCTGCCCACTCACTAGTTTTATTCTCTAATAAAAAAAGAAATGGTTGACTAATAAAATAATTAATTAATGATTACTAATGATTCAGTAATGAAAAATGAAATTAATTTTAAAATTTGCTTGATCACCAGCTATTCAAATGACTGAATAAAATATTAACATAAGTAATTTTTCCCACTTCATATTCAACATATTTTGATATGTTTTTGACACTAGTGTATATCACTGACTATTTTCTAAATACTCAGTGCCTCCTGTTATTGATCTTTCCTTCGCTTGGTGCTCACTCAAGCAAGAAAACTTGCTTCTGAGAAGCAAATCAAGTAAATTTTGCTAATGATAATTAACTCAAAATAAGTTTGGAAAATGAACTTCAGAAAACATAATGCATGTATTCCACAGGTATAAACATGTTTTTTCCTTTTTACTTTAATCTACAGTTACAGTTATCATTATTAGAGTTTACTTCCTGGCATTGATGAGCTTGTATTCTTAAGATATTATTTAATTAGATATTTTCAAGAAATCAGAAAAGAGTTTTATTTCTCAGGAAGGAGATCTCTCTCTCTCTCTTTCTCTCTGATGAAATAGACCAGTGGCTTTTTTGATGGACACACTTTCATGATCTAAAATTTGGCTGACCAGCCTTGAATGTCATCCAGTATGATTACTTTCATCATACACCTTGGTTCCTGGTTGAAGCCTCAGAGAAGATGGTTTTGAGAAAATCTGAGCATATCAAATAATTCATATTCCTTTGATGATTGTAATTATTTACAAGTCCAAAAGAAAAGATTGCAAGTTCACACCAATATTAACGGTATGCTCTGTCCATCAGCCATAGGCAAAATGGACATGCTAGAAACTTTAGCCCTCAAGCTGATGGCATTTCTTCTAGATGGCTGTCGTCTTTATCACTAACACAACAGTGACTAATTACTTTTTACCCAAAGTGTTGCTGGTTGACAACAGTTTTATCCCAAGTTTCTTCCTGTTTGGCACACCTACTTGGCATGAACTTGTAGGAAGACAAGCAAGGATAAGTGGTCTGTGCTGATGACCAGTACTACACTGCTGCTACCTCTCTTCTGAGTCTTGATGGGATAGTTACCTGAAAGCTAACATAAACATAAGGCAATACCTATGACAAAGACAGGGGAAAGTAATTTCAAGATGTAATAAAAATTATATCCATCTCCATCTGCTGCTGGGTGCTCTGCATGTATTGTTAAGAATTGATGCCTGTGGGTCCTATTTAATGTCTAACTACTATTTGACAACTGTATTGCACCAACATTCAGGAATGCATTCCCTTCACGCATGTCAGCCTGGAGATAGCTCTTCACTAGACATCATGATTTTTACCATCATCAGTGCATTTGTCACTTCAAATGAGATTACTGCAATGTGTTCTACGATATGCTACACTACAAATCACTCAAGAAACTGTACAAGACAGCCCATTTAAAAGTGGACTGCCTTTTAGAGAGGATAAAAATTACAATCATAATCATCTCAAATTATGAGATCTTCAATTTTGTTTTCTGATAAGAACATAGTTGGTACTTCAATTTCTGTCGAATTGCGTGGAATGGTACCACAACAGTAATTAGCAATGTGATTAAACTAAGCATTTTTTGCAACAATGTCGCAGACACAGGATCTGATGTATACAATTGATGGGGGAAAAATTACAGTAGACAGTACTGTCTTCTCTCTCCTTCCTGATTTCTTTTTTATGTCTCTCTATATGTGTATGTATATAAAAGCTTAAAACTATATATAGCAATTTGAAACTAATTTTGCTATGGACTTCAAAGGAGCTACAGTTGGTTTATAAAAATGAAAACTGTAGGTCCGATTGAAGTTAATATGTGTTTTGAAAATCTCATCTGAGATTTGAAAATGTCAACTTTGCAGTAAAGTTGAGGATATGAATTCTACTTCTCTCATCTTACTAATGTAGAAAATGGGGTTTAGATCAGAAGAATACAATATCCAGAAGAAAAAAAAAAACATTTAAATGAAGAGTGTTCCTATGGACCAAATTCTACTGAAATCAAAGTCAGTGAGTTTCTTAATTTATTTAGGTGGAGAACAGGATCAATCCCAAAATGTAATTCAACCATTCCTGTGGTAATTTTCTCCTTCTACTGCTCCTTTCATTGTTTCTTCATGAAGAAAATAATGAATCTTTAAATTTACTTACCAACTACCGATTGGATATTTTCTTTTTTACTTACAGACATTGTCTTCTGAGACAATGAAACTGTATACTTCCCCTTGTATTTATGTAGTCCCTTTCATAACAATTCAGCAACAAGAAAACTGTACTTATTTTGTGAACTTGCTGTGATATTGAATGGCATAAGTTTATAATATTTTAAATCAATATATAATAGATAGAGATGCTTTAGAAGATGCAGTGGAAAGAAGTGACCAAAATAATGTTTTCAGGGAGCCAACTGTTATCAGAGAAGTGATAATAAAATGGCTCTTCCAACACAACTTGTTTGAAACCTGAAGGGACATTACTGAACTGGTAAGAAGAAGACAACTTCGCTGGATTACTAGAGATGATTTCAAACCATTCAACACAATTGCATGTAAAAAGCTAATGCCAAGAGTATCTCGAGAAACACAATACAGTTCACTCAAGCTTTCAAAGAAAAAAAGAATGCAGCAACACAAAACATTGTTATGCTGAAAAACAATGCCTTGGGGGAAGAGTTTAAATTGGATTTGGGTCTTAATGTAGAAAATTACCTCATATGAGTGTTAATAGAAACAAGAGATTAAAAATTATCATATACTGAAAGGAACAATAAATAACGAGACACAGCACAGCCATATGAAGGAGGGCTCAGATCATTTAAGTGCCTGGTCTAACAGATGGCAATTGCAGTTCAGTTTAGATTAAGGAACGTTAAAGTCAAGAACAAAGGATGTAAAAGAATTAACAATATGGTTGTTTTCAGCAGAGTGAACAGCATATGTACAAGCGCTGGAAATTTTTTTTACAGTTCAATAACTGAAGAATTGACAACTGATACTACCTTCTGGGGAGTGGCCTCATATATAACTTGGTATTACACAACTGGAAAAATCAAATGCATGCATCTCCCTTAAAATGTCTTTCAGTTCATTTTAGCATATCATGGGAGCATATGCACTTAAAAGAAATCAATTACTGCCTGATTTTTTTTCTTTTACAAAACAACATAGCACAATTCTTTAGCTATGATCCTAAACAGGGCTTCCTGGAATCACTGAAAAAAGTATCAAGTTTAACAAAACTATTTGAAAGGGTATCTTGAAGAAAAAGGGTCTTCAAAGCATTCACTATGTTAGTTTGAACCTTAAGAAAACATTTCCTGAACTAGCTTGATTGAAAAGTCAGTTCAGTTTTCATTTCTACTCTGCTGAGAGGCAGAAAGAAGACTAATGCAGGTCTCAACTGTCACCACTAAACAAACTTCATCTTTCTTTCTCCCATCAGCTTTTGAGTGCTTGAATCTTCAACATACTCTTCACTGATCCAACTTAATTCTCTCGAGAACAACATCCTCCACTCTCTCACATCTTGCTAACTCCTTTCCTAGGGCAGATAGGAAAAGGAATAGAGTGCGCTGAAGTAGTCTTTCTAATCATTGTGTCAATAAACTGAACGTTAGGCAACCTCCTGAAAAGGTTGGTGTGAAGAACTGAAAAAGACATATTTTCATTCAATACCCTGTTCCATTTTCAAGAACATAGCTTCCTTTTGATACTTGCTTTTTGGCTATTTGCAACTGAACACTGGGAAGCAGAAATCTGGGTAACTGCATTCCTAATCAATATTCTTTTTCATTTTGCTTTCAAAAGGTCTCCTCAGACTGAAGAAGTTACAGTTCAAAGTTTTAATGCACCCTCTTCATAGTTGGTAATAATTTCATCATTATTCTGAATCATATAAGCCACATTTAAATTAAGAATCCCATTTGAAGATTGCCATGTGAACTTAAGCATGTTTTCTTGAGGCATCGCCTAACTAAATAACAAACACTACTGTCACATGTAGTTTAGTGTAACATCATGGTTTTTGTTTTTTTGACATTTCAACAGTTGTTGAAAATTTGAAAATTCAAAAAACACTTCAATTAATTGTCACAGGATAGACAGTAGAATGAAGTTGAGTTGCACTGTGACTGACAGAAGAATTTTGATGTCTTGAATGTCTTTATTTCTAATCTCTTAAATGAAGCATGACTTAAAACTCCACAGTACATCACAGTGCTTTAGTGATTTCATTTATCATAAACCAGCCATGCATTATTTTAAAACACGTTCTATACAAATCTTTTTAGCACACTTGTGGTTTGAAATGTGGCATCAGGAGAAAAGCAAAAGACAATTAGACCTTAATATAAAGCCAGCAACTTCAATAAAGTCTGCTTAAGTTTTTCCTTTCCTGAATGTTGTGATCTAGTACTATCTCACTCTAAACCTAAGGTGGAAGAGAGAAATCATAATTTGCTATGCTAAATTACAGAAAAAGGCATAGCTTGGTCCTGAGAAAAGACAAATATCCCACATATACTTATGAGTAGTAACAGTCACGAGTTTAATTCTTTTAATGAAAAAATAAAAGTACTTTAAGGATGAGCAATAAAGATCATGCTAGACTGACAAGAAACTTTCAACCTCCAGAAACTCTTGAATGTAAAATTTTTCACTTCCTCACAAGCAAAGGATGTGACCTTCTCTTTCC
>NW_010552802.1:39476-59647 GCF_000687285.1 Phaethon lepturus
CACAACCATCATTAAAACATGCTAACTCATTGCAGGGGATGCTTATTCCACCTGAAGGGACAGACATACAAATGCTTCTATTAAGGAAATACAAATCCGCATTTTCAGAAACTCCAACTATCCTTGCAGTATGTATCCTGTGAAGCATCATATACCAAAGTGTCATATACCTCAAAGACAGTGCTGTGTAGAAACACCACTCTAAGAAACTCCGATATTGTACCAGCTGTCTCATTGGCTTTCTGCTAGGAGATATCCAACAGTTTCTTGCATTCAGAAAATTCTTTCTAGTGGCAGTAGGCATAGGATTCATGAGAAGCAGAAAAATGTGTATTTCCATAAACCTGTTTCTCCTGCATACTCTTTTTATTCCTCAATACAGATATCAGGCCATGCATAGAAACCACCACAGAAATTCGAGAAGAGAGTGTCATACATGAAAAAGAAGATGCTTTTTTCTAGGTCCACTATTACTTTCCTTTTCATTGAAGGCTTATAAATACTGTCCCATCTACTCCAATAATACTCAGAAATATAACACTACCCATCAATAAATCTAACACACGTTTCATTATGTAAAAATGATATATTGTAAATTAATATTTCTGAGATGATGAAAAAATTGTGATTGTGTATAATGGAACTTTGTAGCTTGAGTCCAACAGAATTGAATGGCTAAGAGTTTCTGTTGTATCCTTATCTGGGAAAAGATGTGATACACCATCTTTGCTCCTGCTGAGGTTCCAAATATATACAGAAGCCATCCATGACAACCAGTAACTGCTTTCTAGAGCAATGAGAAATTTTATTTGCAAGGAAACATCTCCATTCACATGGGACAGCCTGATATTTAGGGATTATAGAAGATACCACGCTGGATCAGACAAGGTTCCATGTATGGTCAAGTTGATACTGCAGAAGTCGATTACAGCTTACCCATACACTCCAGCATACTTGGCCTGGGCCTGCACTTTGGCCTCTATCAATGACTCTTCTTTACACATACATTATCTTTTCTATTGGTAAGTACACATGCATTTCATGCAGCTTTTCTGGACACTTAGCTGTTTGATTACATTTTATGTAGAATTTTAAAGGATTTCTCCATCATAATTTAAAAAGATGATGTCTGGAATAAAATAAGTAAGTCTGAAGTTATAGTACTGACTGTAATGGAAACCATTTAGCAATCAACTACTTAGGGATCTTCAACTGCCTGTTCTAATTATGAACAACTTTCCTATATATTTTATTAGGTTTCCCCATATTTAACAAATAGAAAGTTGATTTCCTTGAGCAAGACAGACAAATTATACCCTCTTTTATATTTAGGCAGCCCTCCAGTTTCCACAGGGTTCTCTGTGAACAGAAAAGCATTAAATTATCTATGGATCAAATTAAAATAGTGACTTCCAAGAGGTCTATGAAGCTTTTATTGCCCATCAGACATATATTTACACATGTATATTCAAGTTTTATAATTTGCTATCCTCTGACAGATTATTCTCATTGTTTAACTTCTAATGTTATCCACTACAGAAGATGAAATCCATCAACCAAATGCTGAAACTTTATGAAGACTACTAACTTCACTGCATTCTGAGCAGCTGCAGAGATCCATCTGCCTGCAGATTTCCAAATGCAGGTCCTCCAACTTGCACAACTGACAAGGCATATTTATTTCTTCCATACTATCCAAAAAATTCCAAACACAAACACACAAAATTTTGGTGCAGAAAGAAACCAGAAGTGAACACAAGATTTCCTCAATTAATTTAATGGGCCAAAGGTTTCATTCCACTTCTCCAAGAGAGGCGTGTCCACTAATTCAGGGGAAGGGGAAGAGGAAGGGAAGAAAAGGGGGGGGAAACCCCCACACCCCAAAAAGCAGGTACTTGGTGCACTGGGTGAAGAACTAATTGAGTTCTAATTGAGAACTAATTGAGCTGGCAGGGCTCAAATGGCTGCAGTGCATGGGGCTCCATCAGGCAGGGGACTGGTCATTAGTTCTGCTCCTCAGGGCTCAATTCTAGGGCCAGTTCTGTTTAATATGTGTATCAGTGATCTGGATGCAGGACTTGAATGCGTGGTTAGGAATTTTGCTGATGATATTGAACTGGGAGGTGCTGCTGACTCTCTCGAGGGACAAGAGGCCTTGCAGAGGGATCTGGATGGATTGGAGCACTGGGCAATCATCAACAACATGAAATTGACTGTGAACAAACGACAGATTCTGCACTTGGGACAGAGTAAGGAGAGGCACAAGTCTAAATTGGAGGGGAGTGGCTGGAGAGCAGCCCTGCAAAAGGGATCTGGGGGTGCTGGTTGACAGGAGGCTCAAGAGGAGTCAGCAGTGTGCCCTGGCAGCCAAGAGGGCAAACCGCATCCTAGGATGCATCAAACACAGCATAACCAGCTGCTCCAAAGAGGTGATTATCCTGCTGCATTTAGCGCTGGTGCGGCCTCACCTTGAGTATTGTATGCAGTTCTGGGCCCCTCCATTTAAAAAGGATTTTAAGGTACTTGAATGCATCCTAAGAAGGGCAACAAAGCTGAGGAAGGAGCTGGAAGACTTGTCATCTGAGGAGTGGCTGAGGACACTGGGTTTGTCTAGTTTGGAGAGAAGGAGGCTGAGGGGCGACCTCCCTGCTCCCTCCAGCTTCCTAAGTCACAGAAATGGAGAGGGAGGTGCTGAGCTCTTCTCCCTGGGATCAGTGCCAGGACACATGGGAATGGCTCAAAGCTGCATCCGTCAGGGGTGGTTCAGACTTGACATACAGAAACATTTCTTTACCAAGAGGGTGCTCAAACCCTGGAACAGTTTTCCTAGCGATGTGGTCACTGCCCCATACCTGCCAGTGTTTAAGAGGCCTTTGGACAATGCCTTAATAATCTGCTTTAGCTTTTGGTCAGCCCCAAAGTGGTCAGGCAGTTGGACTAGATGACCATTGTAGGTCACTACCAACTCAACTATTCTAAGTCTATTCTAAAAAGAACATGCACAAAAAAAAAAAAACAACCCGCAATCAGGAAAAGGAACACATACTTTGAACAAAAGTGCTGATAATAATTGTACCTTCTATCACTCGCAAAACTGTTTCAGAGAAGCTGATGTTGCAACTCAAACTTTTCAATAGAGCAGAAGTTTTCATAGAATAATAATAGAATAGTTGGGGTTAGAAGGGTCCTTTTAAGGTCATCTAGTCCAACCCTCCTGCAATGAGCAGGGACATCTTCAGCTAGATCAGGTTGCTTAGAGCCCCATCCAACCTGACCTTTGCTACAACGTAATCCACTGAGTATCTATTTAATGAGTAAAATTTCACTAAGCATGCAATCTGAACAGTTGAAGAAATTGATGGTAAAGTAATAATCTTCCATCACTAATTCAAGAATTAAAACTGATCTAAATTTCTAGATATAAAACTAGCTTTCATTTATAGCATTTTTTTTAGCCAATAAAAAAAAAGATCAGTTCCGAAAAGTAAAGCCATCTATTAAAAGATCATTGTACAATTGGCATATGCATGATCAATACATAAATTCAGTGAACACTAAATTCATCAAAAATAAAAGGTGAAAAAAAAAGTTTTAAGAATTTCCTAATAAGGGGAAAGTCTTTGCAATACTTAGAACAGAGGGGAACTGTCCAGTTTTCTTAAAAAACTGGACAGTGAACTGTCTAATTTTCTTACCAATCCATTTTATTCCAGTCACCTGGCAGATATTCACTCAGACATAAGGATGTGCTATAAATAAATAAAAAATAAAGAACCTTCTATTTTCGTTAAAAAAACAACCAACCAAAACAAACACAAAAGCAACCCACCTGCAAGAAATTAAAAATTAAATAAAACCCCAAAATTATTTAAGGACACAGAACCAGACAGACCATTCTGAGACAACTGAGTACCTCAAGAGATTCACAAAGTTGGTTCAGGGTTTAGGTTTACTTATTTTATTTGCTCACACAGGTAATACTGACAACTGCTCCATATGCAATCTCATTCATGAATCTGAAGAAATAACTTCCAGACCATATGAAGCAGAAAATATTATTGAAAAGTGGAATGTGAAGAGACCTAATATTGATATCTGTATTAAAATGTTAGCCACAAATATGTCTGAACCAAAATGTTAGCAACTGAGTTAATAGGAGACATTTCCCAGGCCAATATGGACTGGAAACAAAAACGAGAGAAAAGGAAGTAACTCCAAGAGATATTAGATAATACCTTTGTTCTAGCTACATCTTCAAGAATTATTATTTGATTTGAAAATATTAAGATACAATCTTGAAAAACTGTCTATGTTTGGCACTTAGTGTACTACTAAAACTCATAAGATTGATTAGTAACTTCTGCCTAGCAAGAAGGCTGAAACAGCAGCTACTTGAATTTGATTCTTCTAGCTATGATTTAATGAAAAATGTGGTTACTGGTCTCTGGCACCTGCAGCACTTCTCTTCCACTGCAGATACCATAAAGCCCTGCAAAACATTTGAAAGTCTAGGTTTGTGATACATTTGGGCATTAAGTAACATGGTTTTAATATTAACATGACAGTTGTAGCAAAAATCTATGACCATTATGGAAAAAGTGTTAGGCAAAAGCAAAGCAACCACTCAGAGCTCCAGTACACAGTGAAATTGGTAAAGATTGCTGAAATAAATGTCAGAGACTTCTCTGAATATTAACATTCATTAAGTACCTTAGTGTCTTTTTTTTTAATTCCCAAGGGTCTGTCATTTCTAAGTAATACAGTTTATGCAATGAGACAGACAAGCAAGCAGTGAATGTATGCCATTGCACAAAGCAAGTTCATGAGTAAGGCATTTTGCTAATAACAACAGTTGACCAGAAATATCTGTGAGTCTTCCCCATTTCTATCTACTCTGTCTAGTAGAGATGTCAGCCACCTGAATAGTCTCAGTACAGCCTTTGTTTGGCATCCGATTTGCTCAGCTGTTTGTTCATTATATGCTTACTATACAGCACAAGTAAGAGTAACTATTTCAGCACAGCTCTGTGGTAATTACCAGATCAATATTAGCAATAAAGCATCGTCAGATAGAAGTCAATGCTTCTGACAGAAACATATTTGATCTAGACCCATGAGCAGTAAGTGCAAGGGAGAGAATTCTGCATGCTCAGGCTTGGGAGAGCTTAGTCATGTTTACCTTTCTAACTCCCCCAAGTTGCCTGCCAAGCAGTTTCTGTGGAATATCCATGCCTCTGTGGAGCACTAATTCCTCTTCATAGGCTGTTGGTAAGAAAAAGGGAAACCAACTGAGCAGTGATGGTCCTAGATCTCAGATCCAGTAATTTATGACACTGGCATCCCCAATTGTTTTGTGACAGTATTTTGTCCTGTTACTACCGACAAACATATTTAATTTTTTTTTATGACTACTGACAGGTTTATTCCTGCAGTCAGGCAATGCTGGTCTGAAAGAAAATCTACAGTGATTTCTATCTGTGAGGCATAAGTGCATTCGAAAGTGGAGAAAAAAATCTAGTCTCTTTGGAGAAATATCTCGAGGTTTAGGGTACCGCTTTGGCAAAACCCACAATAATAATTTTTGGAAGGAAGGGGAATAATTTATTCTCACTCGTTTTCTTGAATTGCTTACTATTGAATGCTTCAGTGTGTGTGGAGTTAGTCTCATAAATCTCAGCTATCATTACCTCAATAGTTCCCACTCAGGGAAGCATGTCCTGACACAGTAATACAGACACATACTAGATAAAGCAAATACTTTCAGGCTCCCTGAAAAAAAAAAGAAAACTTGGGCTTACCAAATTGAAAAAACTCTAAAACAGGAAGCATAAAAAGCATGTTAATTCTGGATCATAAATATGAACTCTAAACACAGTAAAAGTGGACACAGACCCCTAACATGACATTGAAATGCCAAGCTGTATCCTATCTTACATATATCATCTCTCTGAAATCAGTCAGACTTGTCTTCCCAGTACATGAGTGGAGGGAGATCCCTGCACTCAGGAGTTGAGACTCTAAACAAGAGACCTGGTTTCCATTCCAGATCTGAAAGTTTGCTCTGTGGAAGTTCTCCAGCTGTAGCTGTTTCCTACTCACTGCACAAGGTCTCACAGAATCTTCCTTATCTTTTGCCCCTGTTGGCTGGACTCTGCTCACTAAACTATGTGCTTTAGTTGGCTATAATTATAGCTATAATGCTATAATTGGTTTGCTGTTAAGTCGTAACAAATTTATTTCAACCATTCTTCACCTTCTGATGCTATGGAGCAAGTTATAATCTCAGTAGATTGCAAGCAACTCTCGCTCTCCTAAGGTAATTCCTCCTTGATTTTCATGGATGTAAGCGGTCTCTTCACAGCATCTTCTGATTGACTGCCATTTTTCAGAGGAGATAAAAAATGGCCAATTCACAAATGATCCCAGTTTTAAGTCCTTTTCACCCTTTTTGCCATCACCCTACAGGCTTTTTCCTCAGTTCTATCTGTCTCTCACCATGTGGAACAGAGATGGAGGTGAGTTTACAGCATAATTCTGATACTGCCCTAAAAGCTGTACCAAGCACCCATTCTGGAAATTAGTAAAAATATGGTCTGTAAATTCACATCGTAGTTATTGCGCATTTTTTGTCTTTTGTAGAAAAGCACTAAGTCTAAGTCATAAAATGCAAACATGTATGTAATCTTGGGATTTAGTAGGAGTGTTCAAAGACAGCTTTCACACAAACCCTCCGTAACACTGTAGATTCACACTCCTACATAACTTGCACTAACTTCACTTTTTAGTAAGTCCTGGGAGGGAATCGCAGGAGTGTCACTGTACACCTCCTGCCTTTGTAGGGAACCTGCATCAGCAGTATTTTCCCTCTCTGTGTGTGTGTATGTAAAGATCAAAATACATGTCTACTGCAGCTTATTCATTGCCCAAATAATTTATTTTTAAAATATCTGTCAGAGCATACCGTAGGAAGCAAGCAGGCCTGATTTTTTAACAGCAATAGTGACAACACAGCTAACCTGCCCTTCTAGGTAAACTAATCTAGAGAATTACACATCAGTGTGCAGCATTGCACCCTGAATACTGGTTGGGAATTCTAGAGTGGAATGAACCTCTCTTCTCTCTTTTTAAAATTATCTGTAATCTTTTCATCATTTGATTATCTATCTCAGTAATGAGTGAACTTAGTACACCATTTGCCACCTGAACAGGATTTTAAATGTTTCCTTTGTAGCTTAAAGATTAGTTATCTGTTCTGTGATCTTTTAGTTACATTGATTTCAGTTTCAAAGAAAATAGCAACAGAAAGAATACTTAGTACAGGTAAGTGGTTTTCTTCCTAGTCCCACTGTATGTCAACAAGACAAGGCAGTACTAGCAGTTAGAAACAACCAACTCTGAATATGACTTGCTGAGAAGCCATTCTTTGAAGTGTTATTTAAGGACAAGGAAGCCTTAAGGGGGAAGCACACATGAGAAAATATTTCTGTATACCATAAATCCCCACCTGAACCTAGTGACTCACACCTTCCAGGCTTTGACGCAGTACAGCTGGATCACTGGTCTTCTTCCTCAAAGCCCAGAGAAGCACAGAGAAGCTTTCCCAGTGATGCAGGGGACAGGCAGAACCCACCCCCCCAACATCTGTACCCACCCAAACAACAGAAAAACCCTGCAGAAAACACCACCATCAGAATAAAATAAAATTTAAAAAAACACCAACAACTTCTTTCATCATTTCAAGGGTAAATTAACTGTCTAACCTTAACTTGACTGAAGTGACCAACAGCAGAAATAAACGTTTTACAGAAGACACAAACTTCATTTGGGCTTTCAGTAATGTTCTTTACAGGAGCAATTTTCTAGTTATAACTGAAGCATATCACTGGCCTGAAGCAAGCTTGCTCTGAGTTCCTTACGTCTCCCGTAGGGCACATGTGTTGGGAAGTGAATCCAGAGCTAACTGTTTGCTTCTAACATTCACAGTAACAGTTTAAGGCAGATGGTACCCTTCATCATCCTATTTCCAGCCATCCCTTTTTTCTTCTCCCCCAGTTATGGACATATTTCTTGAAATATAGGCTTGCAGGGTCCTGCAATGCATGAAGAGTTCTAAAAAGATTTGTTTTGTAATTTCTGTCCAGAGCTCAGTTTCCAACAAATGAGGAATATTTTCTGATTGCAGATGATGTCCTCCTCCTAGACTACATAATTTGGCAAAACAAAGATTCTGCTTTATTTTCAACTATTTCTGATATTTCACTTTCAAATGCCAATTTGTTCTCATTCTCTGAGGTCAGTGCACATTTAGTTGCTTTATGCCTGATGTATGGATGTTCTGTGATGCTCATGTTCCAACTATGAGCACTTGAAGTATATTAAGAGGATGGCATGACATAGACTTTTATTCCTATATTCTCTTATATGATGTTTCAGAGCTTGAGGTAGGACAGGAAGAAAGAAGGGGAAGAAACAAAAGAAAGTAAAGATAATAGGAAATGTTTCTAATACTTGGCAACTTGAGAAACTACCTTAAATGCCAATGATAAAGTTTGTCCTCTACTGAAACAGAGCAAATCAAGAACCTTCTCCTGGGGGCAGACTTCACAAGGTATTTTTTATTTTATGCTTTAGATATTCTCTCTGCAGTTGCACACTGGGCTAGCTTTTCATTTTCTACACATGCAGACATGACTGGAGAAAATACCTAGGGATATTCTAACATGATTTAGAATCATGTGATTCTAATGTGATTTACTGCAAACCCTAAAGTTATGACACCACTTTTTGTTTAGTGAAGTCATCAGATGTTGATTCACCTCCTATTTTCCCAACAACTTCTACCTTTTTTATATTATGATGAGTCCTGAGATTATTAAAACCTTAATCTCTGTGTGGAGACTGTTTCTATGGCAGTGTATTTTTAAGTTCTGAACATTAAAGTAATAAAAAATGATCTCACAATCACATGGCATTCAAGTGCGGTTTTTCCAGTAGGGCTGAGCAGCCTGTAGTTCTTTCCTCTTCCATACTTAAAAGCTTGACAATATGGCAAACTCAACATGCTGTCACAGAACACAGCAACACCCTACACTCACTCATCCCTTGCCATCTAGATAGTGGCTTTAACCAGTCAAACCCAAGTAAAGCACGGGAGTGCCTAACAACATTTTTCAGTGTCAACCTCAGGCAAAAACAAACAAACAGAAAACGATCCTGATTTATTTCAGAAGGATTCCAGCCAGCAAGCTGCATCTAATCATGATGAGTCCAGATAAAAGCTGACAATTACAATCTGGGAACTGATTGAGGCTGAGTGGAAATTTTATATTGAGCTGGAAAAACAACCATGATCACCTTCTTACCAACAGTCAGTACTGTGCTCCAGAGTACAGGCAGGAAAGGCACTAGCCAAATTTATTGAGATACAGTTAAGTACCACAACGAGCATTTTCACAAGAAAGCCAAATTTGACATAAATTAGAAATAATAAAAAAGCTGAATGCAAAACAAAATGATGTACCAATGAAACCTAGAATACAAAGGGCCCACCTTGTAAATAAGAACAAATGAAAAAAATAATCAATGAACTAAAACTGAGATGCAGGATGTTTCAGCCTACTTGGCAGGTAAAGACATAGTCTGTTCTGTCTCCAGGTCTCTTATGAGTCTGTTGCTTTACTCTGATGCTAGGAGGATGTACTCACCTTAGGAAGACAGTCTGCCATCAGAGATGCTGCTTCAGATACTATCCCCTGATGTCAATGACTAATATTTTCCTTCTTCCTCTTTTCTCCCTTCTTTTTACAGTGAGTCTATCTTGATAACTCAATTGGCCAAAAACAGTGTCTTAAGTGGCCTGATGCTTTTGCCTTTCCCTGCAGACCCTCCTCCATTTTCTTTTTATGTGGTTGTTTCTGGTCTTGTTTCATATTCAAGGAAATAAGCTTGGATACTCTGCAACAACAGCCTCAATCCATCTTAATTATTTGTTCTTCTTTTTACCTCTCAAGTGCCATTTTGATTTGCAAAAATGTCTGACACTCATTAAAAAGGCTCCAAAACAATGCTCTACAACTGAAGGAAAAGTGTATAATAGATGTTGTTAAAAATCAAAACTTTGTTTCATATGTCATTTTTGAAACACTGAAGCCATTTTTCCATCCTGTATTTTAGGTAAAAGACTTTAAATACTTGTATTGGAAGCTTTCTGCAATGAGATTACAATGGGTAAAATGTCTATATTTTTATTGTCATGCAACCACTTACCATTGCCCAATGACAAAATTCTGTTTATTGCCTTTAAATGTGTGCCAATATATTCTATTTGAGTTAATAACTAAAAAATATTAATTCCTTCTTATATCAAAGTGGAGAATCGACACAGAAAAAAAGTCTTTACTTTTATTTATTGAATTAAATTGCTCAAAATGTTATGTTTCATGTGCGTTTATATATATCTGTATGAACAAAAGTTTTGTTACCTTGTAAGTTCAGTAAATCAGTTCTCAGGCAAAATGTTTCATCTCAAAAAATAATTATACAGATATATGTAACAGAATTAGACATTTACCACTGCTGGGGCACTTTTCATCAGTATGTAGTGATGAATGGCATATTTATATTCAAGCCATATGTTTCTACATATGTCATAGTAAAAAGCGCTCCAGTGACCCACTATTTACAGAAAGACGACAGAAAAATCACAGAATATGACAGTTACGGTTGTTTAATGTCTACTCATGAAGTCATTGCAGTAATTATTATATGTGTCACTTCTGTTAAAAAAGTGAAGAGAGAGAGAAGAGAGAAATCAGGAGACTGGGTAAAGAAGCTACCCCATACTTTTGACCATAATGAGGCAGGCTATGAATATGAATAATGATTTCTCAAAGTGTTTGAAGATGTGCAGCTTTAGGCAAAAGAACTGTACTGGAAAGGGGATAGGGTAAGTACCACTCAAATGGAGCCACTATGCTTGCAGCTATTCGGATCCTGAAATGAGATAAAAGTCACATCACAGAGACATAATGACTTCAGGACCAATAGAAAGAATTAACTGACATATCTTCAGGCAAAATAGATTATGAAACCTTTCAGTTCTGCTTTGCATTGGTGGTCTAAATGATAGCAGAAGAAACAGCAGACTATGATTTCCTTATCCTCAGCACAAAGGCTCAAGGAACTACAGAAATGCTGCTCTGCCAAGAAAAGATCAGGGTAAACTTACTGACCTGACACCTTTTTCTCATCCTCCTTGGGTGGAGGGGAAAAAAAGAAAGAAACAGAAAAATAGGGAGCAATATTAATTTATTTCTTGTGTCTTTCTTAATGGGACTGAAACAAAAACTGCCAGAGGAAAGTGAATCAAGTCTAGTAATTCAGAAATATCATGCAGAGCATGGGGTGAAGCTGTAATATACTCAAAGTTTACATCTTCCAAGAACTATCTTAAAAAAGCAGTTCTTTCCATTACAGCTATTTCTCTAATGACAATTAGAGAAAATTAGAAAACAGGAAAGACCGTAAACTGGATACTGAGATAGGAACCCTTCATCTTTGGAAAAACCTGCTTAAATGCAGAGTTTAACTTTGCATTGTGGACCTGCCTCTGAAAGAGGGTAAGATCTTGGCCTTAAAATGACAGAACTCTTTGGACGAGTTCCCTGTTGGCTTAAGATCTCAGGTCAGGCTAAATTGAAAAGCAGTCTAATGGTTAAACATTATGCCACATCGCAGCTTTACAGAATATTTTTCTGTAAGTGCATTAATTTGAAAAGTTCCAACTTTCCAATTCTAAACATGTTGTTTTTTGTAAAAACATACTGTTTTTCATAAAAGTAAAAAAAAAACTTCCTAAAATTTACATAATCCCTATTGATAAGTACTTGGAAAGCTGGTGAACATCTATTGCAATGCCCTAGATTTTGAGAAGCTGTTTTACTGCAGCAGGAATAGATACTTAAATATGATCGCTCAAACATTTTAATTCCACTATGAGGACATAAAATGTAAGCTTGGTTCCTCTTCACTATCAAAAGACAGCACTGTGAATACAAGGCTTATTTGTAGAAGAACAAGAGAATGGGGGGGCTCTGGGATTTCTTTGACAATAAGAAAGGTTGTGGTTTGTAGAGACCATGAATTGCTGTGGGGAGCACATGCACATATGTGTTTCTATGACCTTGACTGCAATATTATAAAATTAGTATCTTTGAAAGTAAAACAATTTTTAGTTAACACAGCAACACCTGTGAAGGGCAGGACTCATCATGACATTCGCCAGTCTACTAAACTAAGACACACTAAAGATAGGTATGGATTATGCTCAGAAATATGCCCAGACAGCATAGTGGCTTTTTCATTCAGTATACTTCACATACTATTTAGTATAGCTAGATCTGTAGATTACTTAGTTTCACATTCACAAGAAAAAGTTAATTGTAATTCAGCTAGTTTAAGTTCTTTTTCAAATACAGTGGTAGTAATACCATAATCCTGCACAATTTTGATACTAAAATTATTTAACAGTTCTGCTTTTATTCTAATATGCTATAGTGCCTTTTGTTATATGATAAGATCTGCATCATTGCTACAGAGTTCTACAGAAATGTGTTGTTGATGAAGCAAAGTAAAGCCCTCAAGTAACCTCATTCTGTCCCTTCTCTAGTATGTATTATCACTGATAATGCTCTATATCAATTCAGAAAAAGATTCAGGGTGTTGTGAATTTTCTCCTAAAAATGTAGCACTCTACCCTCCACAGTCTTCAGTGCTTAAGATGACCACTAATTAAAAGAAAATGAAAGCTGTAACAGCTGCAATGTATAGGTACTACACAGTATGTATATAGGTGATGTGCTTTACTAAGCTATCCAAGAAGAATTGTCAGAATGGCCTTTAGAGCTTAGGTCAGGCTCCTTTTTAGGTATGCATTTATTATACAAATGCAGACATTAATGGTAATATGAAACAATCGTACTCTTCTGTTCTCCAACAGGCTGTCTACCTATGAGCACTTGATCCAGGGTCTGCTGCATGTGCCATACATTTCCCTTCAAGTCAGCTTCCTCCCTCCACCCCTACCAATCTCTCCCCTCCAAGTTGGATAAAACCCATCCCAGAGGTCCAGACACGTACAGGTTTCTGCCTCCAGGAAGAGATACATGAGTTTCAGCAACTGTGATCTCTAAAGGGCAGAGTTACTGTTTCAACTTATGATAGCACCTTCAAGTTCATGTTGCTGATGCTGAAGTATGAGGACTCAGACGTACGCCAGATTTCCAATGCAGAAAGACTGAAATTCAAACTTATTATGCAGATATTTGGGGAAAGTCAGGGGACATGTCTGTTGTATCGGCTACCCAGTATTTCATATCAGGAAAAAGTGCTGAGACAATTGTCATGCATTAACAGACCAAAGAAATAATATTCTCCTGGTGCAGAAAATTGCCCTTTTTTCATTATTGTATTTTTCTGCCCCAGCATGGCAATGCAGATGACTAAGACAGGATATCTTCTGTGAGAATGCCCAGATGGGAAACTACCCATGCAAAACCAGTGTTAAAAGCAGGAAAAAAAACCCCACTACACAAAAAAAAACAAAGTAAGTTAATGCAGTTATATACATGACCTCAGAAATTAAATGATATGTGTTTCTAACACCAGTTAAAAAGACAAAACAGGCAAAAAAGAAAACTCAAATTTTTTGTTTCTCTTGTAATTAATTCCTATTCCCTGCCCATGGTGCTAAGTGTCTGAAAGTCAGCAATACCTGGACAGAAATAAAAGTCTGACATTTCTAAAAAGCTGCCTTCTACAGTACCACATGAACCACAGACGTTACTGAGCTACAAATATGTTGATATACAATAGTTTTGATAAATAGCCATATATAGATATACGTCTTTTTTTTAAGTGATGCACCACTGAAGATACAAAGGCCTATTAAGGCTAATTAATAGCTGTGATTCAAAAAGCTTATGAAATGGATTAACTACTACCTTGCTCAGACTATACTGAATGGTGACTACAAGAGCCAAATTGATGACTCCTCTCATGAAAAGCTCTTAGCAACTATTTTTCTTTTGCCAAGAAATATGAATTATGAACAGACTCTTTCTCCCAACTACATTAAAAAAAAATTGATTTAGCAAATACAATGCAGTTACCTGTCATGTTGCAGTAAACTTTCAAAGCTCCCAGTGCCCCACTGCCATCTGGATCTATCCAGTAGTAATTTGAAGTTTTGCCCAAATGTTTGTATGCTTCACAAGAGAGTTCATAAATAGCTGGAATGAAATAAAACACAGCAATAAGGATCTTCATATTCTAGAGCAAAAAATCCATAATGACAATAAATTGACTTTATTTATCTATCAAGAACTACTAACCTTTGAGATTAAAGTAATGTCACTGACATTCACAGAAAACAAAGCATCTTTCCAAAAGATACTTGAGGCACACAATTTCATTTTTTGGCAGGTGAAAGAAAGCCATAATAGGAAGAGAATTCCAACAACTTGGGGCAAAGGGAAGAAACAACCAAACTTTTTCAAAAGTATCTTTAGAATGTTTTGAAAATGCTTTGGTTCAGAACTTTGTTTATACACTGATTTAAGTTTTACATCATAAATGGGAGACATTTCTATTGATCCCTTTAGTTTTCTTTCAAGACATACACCAAAAAGCTTGTGAGTTTTCTCTCTGTAAATTTTAGATTTTTTCAGGTTTTGTTACAACTCAGAATAATATTGCGTTTCAAAACAATGAAATTTCTCCCTACATATAATACCTGTCTCTACACAGCTCTGCAGTTACTCTATTACATATGTACATAACTAATACTCTGTTCCAGCAAGGCTTAAAATGTAATAGTATATACTGGAAGAAGTTTAATTGATTTAGCAGGGAGTATTGTTTCAATTTTTCCTTGACCTCTCTATACTGCTTTCTATTTCAAGTCATAAAACTGCTTGTCAAATTGTGTTATGATGAATAGCTCTGACATAATAATGTGTTCTAGATAGAAGCTTTTCTAGCAATTCCCATATTTTCTTTGAAACTTATGACTATTACAAAGTTACGTGTATTTTACGTGAATAAATTTAATCAGTTTATGCACAGAAAAAGTAAACCCCATAAGTTACATAAATTGGTGTGTGTGTGTGTATATAATTGGTAAGTTATATAAATATTTTTCTATGAAAATTTTTTAAAAAGGAATGTGTAATGCTTCTTTGTTTTCCAAGGACCAGATGGTACAGCTTTTTTGGTGGAGTCAATCAATCAGCTGCTAAAAGAAATTAAATGTTTGTTTAACCAGATTTCATATCCAGTCTAAAAATCCACCTAATTTGTTGGCAATTTTTGCAAGCCATTTCTTTGCTAACTGGCTTTATTTCAAATGTCCATAAGGAAGAGCTGTTTCACTAGGCTCAGATGATGAGTGACTGATCTCACACACACACATTTAAAGGCCTCTAACCAACTATCAAGATGCAGGAAGGAAAGCGGAGCTAAAAAATGTATCCAATTTTGATATGACATGAATAAAAAGCTAGACTGTTACCTATGTATAAAGAGAATCTCCTTGTCAATGCTACAAAAGAAATAATTCCCTGGAAAACTTTGTGTGTTCTTTACAGGGTCTAGAGTCAACTTTATACAAGAAGCAGACACTTCAGTTAAATTGTGAAATATTCCAAGCCATTTCCCCTTTCTCCCCAAACTAAGGTCAACAGATTCTTTCTTTACCAAGGAGACTCTATGCCTGCTTTCAGTCACTTCATGCAGATTTCATAAGGAATTCATAACCAATTTTCTTCACAAATATTTCTCTAACTCTCTACATGCTACCTAAATGCAATCACAAAATACCAACTCTGTTAATGTATACTTGTGATACCAAGTCACAAATTTTAACAGATGCATTCCAGGTCAAGCCAAGAAGGTGACAAATACTGTTTATAATCTCCTACAAAATTAGTGTTTTAATTTTCTAAACACTTTCGGAAAACCAAGGGAGTTTTGTCTTTGTAGTAACCAGATCTTTAATTAGGGCCATATGACATTTTTCTCTAAGTTTGCTCCTTTCAAAAAGACAAACCAATCTTTGTACAGAGATACTACTACAATTCAGAAAAAAAAAAACATTAAATAGTGTTATATGGAAGACAAAACCAAGTTATACTGTTTAATCAGACACTCATTTATCCCTACTGAATATTTTTACAGAAAATTAAACGGTTTAGATACAACACCCTTCCTTCTGTTCTTCCAGAATGGGAGAAATAGAAAGTGATAGGTAGTTATAACAGTATTACAGCACAGAACAGGCTGTTTTTCAGTAAGTCAGCATTTGTTAAGCTTCCAAACAATAGAAATTAAGATAATACTTCAAATGAAGACAAAAGAGTGGGACATTCTAAATAAATTCATCTTGTGAAAAGTGTTTTTTTAGTGTGTGATAGGTTTTTGGCAGGTTTTATCCATATGTAGATGCATACTTAAAGACCTAAAAATGGGAATAAACAAAAAGAAAAGGGTAGGTTCTTGTGCAAGGTGTAGTAATGTACAAATCACATAACTAGAGTACAGAAACAAAATGAAGGGATAAGTGAAGTTGGTATACTGACAAAATAACTGATAATTAAGGTGCAACAGGAAACAGCAAACAACCATGTTCTGGAGTATGAAGACACATGATGACAGAAAGAGACTTTTTTGTGGACTTCATATGGCAAACGGTAGCCACTAACATAAATAGCAGAACAAAAGTGGCAAGCACCAGGCACAGAAGGCATCTGTGAAGGTGAGGAGAATAAGGCATGATACCAAGATGACAAAGAAGTAGGAGACGACATAGAAAGGAAGACAACACAGGATCACCTTATAACTCAGTCCTTCTTCTAAATGGGTTTCTGAAACGCTGCACAAAAAGATCAGTAGGATGTAAGACAGAAGGAGAACAGGTAAAAATAGAAATTAAGAAATCCAAAGAAAACATAGAATATATGAAAGGACAAACACTTAAGGAACATTGTTTTAGAAGTCACCTGTGTACATTAAAACACAGAAGAAAATGAAAACAGAATACAACAAGGAAGAAACCACGGCAGAATCATAACAGTTTAAATTAGAAAATCGATAAAGGTTACAATAAAGGAGCAAAAAAGTTAACAAATTCAAGAAAGAACATGTCAGCAAAATGCAAGATTTGGATATAAAGTCTACAGTGTTCACATGCAAATAAGGAGAAATGGTTGCATATATCTACATAGAAAGAAGGAGGCACGCAAGAGACACAGAGACACAGAGAGAGAGAGAGAGAGAAAGAAGGGTCTTTTAGTGATGATTTCTTCTGGAAGATAGGGAAAATAAGAATGGAAGGACTGAAGAAACAAGGACAAGAGATTTCTGCTTTTCAAGCCAGGAGAAGTAAAGTGCTAAAAATGTGTATTTGCTTTCTTGGTAGTTGGTCCAAACACATTATATATATATATAATATACATACACACACACACACACACACTCTTAAGGGACTTCACAATAGTACTAAACTTCAAAATCTTCCAAGCTAAAGGTAAAACTCACATGTGCCCTCATGTCCAGATATGCCATTTATAGCGTGATTTTTTTTTTTTCTAAAATGTTATTTATATTCTTTCTAAGGAGAAGAGAGGGGAAAAAACCCCCACCCTACAAAGGGCTTCCTCACTCTTAATTTGATATGCTTTCATATTGCATCAAAAACTGTCTACAAGCAGTAAGAGGTGAAAACCTACTCAGAACAGTGATACAAGGTCTTAGAGTCAGGTAAAAAGTATATATGAAAAGAATAAAAAACAGAAAGAGAAGAGCACCAAAAAGATGCTCTAGTCTTTTTAAAGTTTAATCACCTGAATAATACAGATCAAACTGAGACCACCAAATCCATTTCATGCTTCAAAATTTGAAAAGGCTTGGCTGTGTCCTAATATGAAGTAAAAATAAGTTAAAAAAGAAAAAAAAACACACAAAAAAATCTATCATTTTCACTTTTGGTGTGAAACATCAAACTTCTTTAAGCTTCTTAGTCTAGGCAGAAAATCCAGTCATTTTAATCAGCTGACAAAAGCAATTACAAATGCATTTTGAAGTTCACTATTGACTAAGCTAACATTCACAACAGTGGGCTTGAGCATGGCTTAAGAGGAAAATTTTCCCTTAGAAAAGCTTGACTAGGGAAGCAGACTAAGAAGGAGCAGCTTAGAGTGAAAGAAAAACTAACAAAAAACCTTGTAGCCACACAGACCTCAACACAATTTTCATTGCTGCATTTCTTCATGGGTTCTTTTCCACTTCCAGAATTGCTTACCTGAACCCCAAGAGGTGTTGATGGACAGGGGAAGACAACATTCATTTCCAAGTTTTTAGGATCCTCTATTTTAAACATTTGAGAAAAAGCAAACGGTTCATAAAACCAGTTTACACAATAGCTTTTTCCAGCTCCAGATAGCCGAAAGTTGGAAAGAATCAACTTCTCTTAGATTTAAATGGCTCTTTACTGAGGGAAGCAGATGTTCTCATGCCTGTTTTACTTTCTGATTGGCCTAAAGATCAAGAGAGAGTTATCCCACACAGCTGGCACAGCTGATGGCTATCTCTGGAAAGCAAAAGAGCTGAATGACAAAAAGGATTTAGCAACTCTGTTACCCTACATGGTGTTCCCATAGAGTTTCAGTAGCACCTTCATGAACTACAGTTTCTGCATCACTATATAAAAAGGCAGCTTTAATTTTAGGGCTGACTTTTAAAAGTACAAAGCTCATTATAAATAGAAGACCTAGCGTGACAGTCTGCACTATATGACATAGTGAATGTGTTACAATACGTTTTGTTCCTGTCAGTGAACACGGCTGCTGCAGGG
Organism: Phaethon lepturus; assembly: GCF_000687285.1. Classification (NCBI taxonomy): domain Eukaryota; kingdom Metazoa; phylum Chordata; class Aves; order Phaethontiformes; family Phaethontidae; genus Phaethon; species Phaethon lepturus. Next base: position 58,384 of record NW_010552802.1, read on the forward strand.
GATAAACTCCTTTAAACTGCTGCTAATACACGAGTAAATCTCCTCAGCTTTACAGGGGCATAGGAAAGGTGTAGATTCAGAGAAACTGATGGAATTAAATGATAGTGAAAGTGACATAAGTAGGCAGTGCATCAGATCCACAAATTCCAGCTATGCCTCTACACCACGTTCAACTGCCCAGAAAAATTCTGAAAGCTAAATAGACTGTTGAGGTGCTTGGGTTTATGTCACTCAAGCTCGTTTCAACTCTTGAGCCCCTTCAAAAGGGCTGAAAGTATAAACAGACAAGGAAGGGGGGAAAAAACCCCAAAACTTACTGAAGAAATAGTTACACTTTGAAATGGCATACTTGCAGTTTATTTTAAAAGAAAAGAACATGCTTTATTTGTTGCTTTATTACAATATATATTCAGAAGATCAAGTGCAAACCTGAAAATGTTAAAAAATAATTTTTTATGTATAGACACACTTACACTGCAAGCTTCGGCTCTGTCAGCTTAAGTTTCTCTCTGTGCAGTATAACAACAAACCTATCCCAACCCTTATTCATTCCAATGCTATATGGTAGAGAAACTGTGTCTGATACAAATGCTTAAAAACAGGTTAAGTGAACTAGAAGTCTCACCATGACTCAAAGCAAGATACAAAACCCTTTCTGAATTCGAGAACTGTATTCTGACAGTAAGAACACATGAAGCTGCTGCTTTGCTCTACTATATGTATATTAAATTTTTTTTTAAAAGCCTCACAAAAAAACAACATGATGCAACATGACTTTGATGTTCTTGTTACTCTGTAGAACTACTGCTATAATGGTCAGAACCAAACCTTACATCTGTCAGTTTTTTAAAGTTTGGATATAAAAATTCTGTAGTATGAAATTCATCCTTATAAAGCATGGCTCAATGCCCAGATGGGGATTGGTGACGAGTGGTGTCCCTCTGGAGTCCATGTTGGGACCGTACTGGATGTTTAACATCTTCATCAATGACATAGACAGTGGGATCTAGTGCACCCTCAGCAAGTTTGCTAATGACACCAAGCTGAGTGGTGTAGTTGACACGCCTGAGGGATGGGATGCCATCCAGAGGGACCTGGACAAGCTCGAGGCATGTGCCCATGTGAACCTCATGAGGTTCAGTAAGGCCAACTGCAGGGTCTGGCACCTGGGTCGGGGCAGCAGCTTGAGGGAGGTGATTTGGGCAGGAGTGATGATCTGCTCAAGGGTAGGAAGGCCCTGCAGAGGGATCTGAACAGGCTGGAT
>NW_010552803.1:0-18977 GCF_000687285.1 Phaethon lepturus
TCCTTTTGCCCCTTGGAGACAGCTGCACTCCCTCTGCTGCCAGAAGGCTCAGTGCCTTGTAAACCACCGCATGGTCAAAAACCCCAAAATTCTTCCGACCAGCCCCTGAGCCACGTGTTGATCAGGTGTGCTTTCCTGTTCCTTCCAGCGTTCCTCCCTGTCACTGAAGAGATTGACGAAAACACTACCTGTGCTCCCGCTCCATCGATCAGTCGCCCCAGTGCTCTGAAGTCCCTTTTAATTGCCTGTGTAGTTTACAATGTAGTAAGCAAAAGCAGATTTTGAAGTTGTGTTAGTTTCCTGCAGTGCCCCATAACTCTATGCCATACGCATGTAGTGGGCATTTGGCTTCCCTTTGTAATCATGCCTGGAAGATCAGCATTTTTTGCAGTCCCAGATCCGTCACTTCTCTGTGGTCAGGGATTTTCAGGGCTTATATGATTCTAGTACAGGTCAATGACCTAAATTCTGAGGCTTGTTTCTCTCTTATGCTTAATTTAGAAATTGTTCGATATGAAAAAAAGTTAAATTTGGAAACCATTGAAAATATTTACTATCCGTTCAACATCTTAAACATTTTGTTTGCTGTTTTCCTGTGGTGTTATCATTTATTCATCAACAGACTCAGTGGTCCAACCTAACAGATATTGTGGTGAGCCGGTCTTCAACGCGCCTTCAAGCTGCTCTGTGTGTGTGTGTCTAAGCATGTGTGTATACTCACGTGAAAATATCAGCATGTTTGTTGTGTGAGCATCAGCAGAATTATAATTCATTCTGTCACCTATGTGAAAAGCTGCAGTAAAGTATGTGTAAAAACCTATCAGATAAATATATTTTGTGCCGTAAAATTCCATCACCTGCAAAGGCAGGTGTTAATGTTTTAGGAATACATACATACCGTAGACAGTGTTGCAGACTGCAGAAATTCGGAGTGTGTTTGTGCTCCTGTAGCTCTTCCTTTAGCATTTGATTATTCGTGTGTTGCTGCTGCTTATCTGTGTGTTGACATGATTGGTTCCATGTAGAGCATTTGCTTGTATCTAACTTTGTTTGCAAAGACTATTTCAAGATGACGCCAGTGGGGGTGGGGGTGTGAAAGGAAGAGAGAGAGAGAATATTTTTAATTAGTTTTGTGTAGGCAGGAGGGAGAGGACAGATGTACATCGTAAATGTATCTTTTTTTTTACATTTTTCTTGTGATATCAAGCAGCAAATAGACCAATCACAACAGTCCAGTAGCTTTATTTGTGCTGTTTTTGGAAGACTTGGCACTGCTATGCACCCTTATGATGTCTTATTGTTGTTCCTGCTTGACATTCCCTGTCCTTGACATCTCCCTTCCCTTGAATCGATGGTGACTGCCATCTTAGCCCTCGGGCTTCTCCACGGCTGCTTTTAACTGAGCTAGCCTTGTCTATTATTTCTTGCTGCCCTACTTTTGCCCCTCACCACCCCCTCTTTTAAAGTCTATGGCAACTTTAATTCAGCTTGCAAGCACAGCTGCTGAGAGGTTTTTTGAAAGGCAGGAGGTTTGCACACCCGGTTGAATGTCTGGTGGAAATTCCCCTACTCGGTACGCGGTTTTGGCATGGTGTCGAGTGGGACGGCTGCAACCAGCCTGCGCCCCTTCTGCGCAGTCTGACACAAAATGGCAGCTTGAGACCAGCCCTGTCACTTGCCTGGGTAATACATTTAAATATAAAAGCCAGTGATTCATGGTAGCAATGTAGTTTCTTGGTGGATATGGCTATCATGAGGTAATTGCACCCATGGGGGATTAGAAGCACTCATTTATTCCTGGCGCTTGATCACACCCCAAGGACATGACTACCCCATGCCAGTAGGCATATTTCTTGTTATATCTTATTGCTTAATTGCAACATCATACCAAAAAAAAAAAAAAAAAAAAAAGAAAGTTAAAAAAAAGTAAAAAGGAAAAAAAAAGATCAGGTGAGATATGGCTGAAAATGTCGTAAGAGAGTACGATAGTTTCTGAGCTGCTAGCTATGTATATTAATTAACCCTTCTCAGAGAAAATCCGCAGAGGTGTACTTTCAAGAGATATTCCCCCTGCTTCTCACACAAGCAGATATGTGGTGTAGTCGCTCTCTTGGTATCTCATGCACTGCTCCAGGCTCTTGATGTCAAAATATACCAGCTGAGAATGTAGGATAAGAACGGCCGTAGGCTTTCCTCTCGTCCTCAAGACATTTCAAATCTATACTTTCCTGATTAGTATAATACCCTGTTTCATCAAGAGCACAAATATTTTTTCTCCTGGTCTCCAAATGGGCAACTTTTACAGCAGTACGTGAAAAACCTTAATATAAAGAAAACAGAAAAATGTAGAATATTCAGCTGGGAGTCTGAAGCTCTAACCTATATTTACTTTTCAATTCCTTAACATTTATAACTGCACATTTATTTGAAATAATTGAAACAGAAACGTTAAAAGAAATTACATTTTGCTAATCCATTTACAATGGTATAAATTGCTTCTCATAGCCAACTGCCAGGCTGGCTGTTTTATTTAATAACCTTAATGCTGAGGTTCCCTGAGGCAAGGAGACAGTTATCCCACCAACTGCAGAAGGTTTTACTGGAGTGTCCCCTGGCTATTGTCCAGGGACTGTGAAGGAGCTCGGTTCACATGCATTCCCTGTCTCTGACAAATATAGCTGTTATATGTTTTAATGCAAACTAATTCAAAGTGAAAAAGGCATAAACAATGCATCCTATCAAATCAGACTGCTTTATTAGTATACGACTGTGGCTGGGTGGCTAATAATTTATCATTATAAAATATGTTGTTACTACATTTTGAGAGCCTGGGACTGAGCAATTGTGACCTTACTCCCCAGCAGAATCACAGATACACCTCAAATTTAAAGGACTATCGGAAAGAAATAGTGTCTAGGAGGATAACTCCCAAGCACAGTAATTTGACAGTCATTGCTCTACACAACACGACTGTATCTATAGCATTTATTCCCATATTCAGCAGCATCATGGAAGATAATTTTCCCCTGTCTCCATGATGAGCTGCATGAGTCTGACTTTCTTTTCAGCCTGTGAGTAAACATGATTTCCCTGGTTATGATCCCATTTTTTGTGTGTGTGTTGGCTTAATTGGAGTCACTCAGTGTAGGGACGATCAGATGCCCTACTGTGAACTCTGCAGTACTCTCAGTCTCTGTTGCTCATTGTATGAATGACAGTGTTAGATTCAGGCTTCGCCCCTCTCCGTGCAGCACACTGTTAATTGCTTCAGTGTGAGATATGTTCGAGGAGCCCCAGGGTTCTCCAAAGATTGAAAAGTTGCTGACTAACACAAATGGATCGCTTTTCAATAGTAAGACTGAACATGCTCTACATGTTCAAATGCTGCAAACCGTTAATTGTTTCTGAGGCTTTCTTATAATGCGGGAGACTGCAGAAAAACCTGTCAAGTTAATTTTTTTCATAAATCTTAGAAACAGAACGCAAAGAAATTAGCAAAGTGTGCTAAATATGTGGAATCCATGTTTTTGACTAAAAATAATCAACCATTATTGAAAATAGCAGAGACATTAGTGGCTATGTTTGTATTTTCAAATTGTATCGACCATAACTGCTAACCGTCTATGAATTATATAGGATCATGACTGCTTTTTTTAATTATTCCTCTCAAAGAAATACATTTTTATTTTCAGGAAAGTTGCCCTGAGGCAACGACTTGAAATTGTTCTCAAGCAGATACTATAATTAAGGATTGATCTGCACAGTGGGGAGAAGTTGGATGAATCAGACACTGACATTTCTTTCTTTTCACTTTTTCCTTACAACTGAAAGTCTGGATTCCTCCCAACTAACACTTAACTATGTAGAAGATGTAGAGTTAGGCGTTTAGATATCCTTGATTGTCAAGGATTGTCAAAGACAGATAGGTACTTCCAGCTGGCAATTTATCTTATATCTCGTCATTGACTTTAGCAGGAGCCTAGGGCGAATATTTTCCTGACTTAGACACCTCAGGTAGGTGCCTGAGGTTGAAGTGGGATAAAAGCAGGCTGAAAATTTTCGTTTAGTTTAGCAGAGACTACCTGTTCTCAATTACCTGACTTGGAAACAGTGATAAATATTCACATAGTAAACCTGTAGTCAAAGAGGCAGGCCTTTGGCTTGTCTTCAATACCTTGATTCCCTCCTTTAAATGTATTTTTGGATTAAGAATTGCTCAGCAAAATGTCAGGAGCTGAGCTTGGGATCCTCACTGAAGGCATGAAACCTTTCATTTAAATGTCTCTAGTTTGATCCTAGCTCTAAATCAAATTTCATGAAGAAATGTGTGCCTTGTGCAGTCAACATTTTTCTGCAGCAAATTCTGGGCTCTGAGGTCATAGTATTTCTACATATAGGCATATAGAGAGAGATGGATATCTTGTGCCTTGTTTCTTCATGCTACAGTAGCAAATAGTAGCTGAGGAAATTAATCTGCTTTGCCATGCATGATATTTGCTTTGTTGAAAAATTGTTTCCATAATAAATCAATTAAAGTACATATTTAATTAGCTACATGCATTGAGAAAAATATAATACATCTTTCAAAATAGTACCTTGTTGAGATGGCTTAAAAGATACATCCCAAAGAAACAAAAATGGTTTGGGTTATGTGTCACCTATTAAGCTCTTTCTGTGCAATATGAAACTATCTATCAATTATATATAATCATGCTGTCACACACAACAATAAAATGCAAAAGTCCATAAAATAACATCACAGAATATCATAAATAACACTTATGCAGCTTATCTGACCCAAGGCTGAGACGATCAACAGAGAGATACAGGTCATTATCTCCAAATGCTTATGAAATTCGTTTTGGTTACAATGAAGAGGAAACACGAAGATAAGTCTCAAAATACACTAGAATTTAATCCAGGGGTATTCTGTAGATTGACCTGACTCAAGACAATAATCGTCTTGTGCTCAGCGAAGCATCAAACAACATTAATCACCTTGATACGGCTGGTGATGTTCTTGAGTAATATAATTATTGAACTTTATAAAATATTTTGTCCTTTTCATCAGAGAAACTAAATAAGCATTTCCCTGTAATACTTTTTTTTTTGGATGCTGCAAGAATTGATCATATCAAAATATACTAAATCTGCCAAGAAAGAAGATTCATGAAGAAGAGCCTTTCCCTTGGATGAAATGACATTATCTCTAATGGGCTCTTCACAGGAAATTGAGGGAGGAACTCAGTTTATAACTCTGCAGATCAAAGAAATCAAGGTGTCCTGAATTCCGTGTTGTGAACAGGGGCGCAAAGGTTTGGTATTACCTGTTTGACTTGAGGAAACTCTCTGCAGTTCTATGAAACTGGTTTAGCAACACTTTTTGGCACCCCTGATTTTGAGTTTAAGTTCTGAGCCTTCTGGCTTTAAAATGGGCCAAAATAATTTTATCTATCAAAGCAGACAATTTACTTGAGAGACTAAGATTATGATTTTGAAAATTGAAATAATGGTCAGATGATTGATTAGCTTATTCAGGTAACAGTTCTCCCCAGTGTATGGCCAAGCCCTCAACTTGTATCTTGATTACGCAGTTTCCCTCTAGTGGTGCCTCTCCTCTGGCAACGCAAACTTCTTTGCACTTTCAAATTACAGTCGGGACTGCCACAATACCTAGGCTGCCAGCTAAACACCCCTCCAGAATATGTTTCATTAGTGCCATGGCAGTTTTTCAACTTTTTTCCCTGCCTTACTTCATTTGTTCAGTTTGTTAAGTTGCTTGCTTAGACCAAAGCCTAAACCATTCTGACTCCCAAACCCAGAAGAAAATCCCCTTTGTCATAACTGTCATTTCACCCTCTGGCACAAACCACATCTCTGTTGTGTCCCCATTTTACATATACAATAATTCTTGTGCCACCTTTTAATGTCCAGGTTCCTTCTGACTCTACAGATACGCAACATTTCACAAAATGAGCGTGGCTATGGTCAAAATTAAACCTACAAGATGGATACAAATCCCCGAGGAAGCACGTGTGTCCCATCGCAAGCAAAATTTGTTCTTTCACCTATTAGACTGTTGGTTCATTTAACTTATGAATTGAGAGGGAAAATTATGTGAAAGTTATGTGAAAAGGATACAAGTAAAGGACAAGCCTCAGGTCTGTGCAGGTGGGAGGTGGCGGTGGTGGAGAAGTTGCATCAGAAAGGTAAGCAACAGACCCAGAAAATGGCAGCTGGTGGGTCACTCTTTGCCACTAACACTGGCTAGCTTGTGAAGCTGTTAGTTCTTGAGAAAATAAATAGAGGTGGACTTAAAAAACACTAGGAATCCACATTTCTATGTCTTTTTGGCCATACTGCAGAAGAAATATTTAGCAGCGCTCTTTTTTCTACTGAAGACAAACTTCTTGTATACTAATTTTAGTAATTTTGTTATTTTACACCTTTTTCATTCTCTTCAATGTAGTCCTGACCTTCTGAATACTGTGAATAAATTTGGTAACTTTGTCTGTATGACTGCTTCAAATGCAGGGCTGTATCTCCTTCTTAAACCTTGTGGAAGAAAGAGACCAGGAGAGACCTGATCCATTACGGATCGAGATGTTCTGAGCCATTAAACCAGCAGACAAGAAAATATCTGAGGCTCGTGCAGAATGAAAACCTTGTCACAAATTTTGAGAATGGATTGATTAAGTAGGAAGCTTTTCTACAATTCTTTGATGTAAGGGAGTTACAAGTAATAAGACTTAGAACTGTTTTTCAGCCATTCAAGGAGAGTGGTCTGCAGTCTGGGTGTGCCAGGGCTTTGGGACACAGCCCTGCACTGACCACGTACACCATGGGGGTCGCAGTGGGAGCAGTCTGAGACACATCCTTCTGGAATCCAACGCTCAGAAATCTCACAGGAGACATTTTCTTTCAGAATGCACTTCCCGCTGTCTGATACAGAAGCTAAAGCTCGAGCTCAGAAAACTCTTTGTTATTCAGCGGGGTGTTTACTGAACTGCCGTTTGTTGGTGTAACGGAAGGGTCCAGAGATGGTCCCCCGTGCAGGAAGTCTTTCAGCTACGGGCTGTCAGGAGCAGGCTGGCCGGGAGCGTACAAGTATAAAGGGAGCCCTGGCTTGATGCATGGCTTGTGCTCTGCGTCTGCTGCGGATCACTTTCCTAAACGGGACTTCTGCTTCAGTCCAGGGACCTCGTCTTATTAAGTAGTTCTTCCTCAATGTACGGAATGAAGAATGACAGACTGTGCTGTGACCATTCTGAGATTTAACAAAAAAGCATAAAAGAAGGCCTTTTTGTGTTTTATCAATATACCACCTTTCATAATCAGATTTTTTTTAGTTATTGTTATGTAAAAAATGCTGTTGTATCTTATTCATATACAGAATCTATAATAGTTGTAGTCCTTTAACTAACCTGTAGCTAAATCCATCTGCAAGGGACTTTGTATGATTCCTTGTTCTCTAAGATGCCCTTTTAATGGTTACCTGTGATAAAAGCAGAAAGAGGTTATATAGAACCAATGGGAAGGTCTATGCCGTAACAATCTGTAAATCACTTTGAACATTTTGCTGTGGAACAAGCACATTATGCGGTTTAGGTTATCAGTGGGGTTTGGATGTCAGATGGCTCGATGCAAAAGCCTGAAACTCTAGAAAAACAAAATAACTTAGAAGTGGTAGCAAGTGGATAATTAGCGATGGTGGGAGGTGTTCTGATGGGTTGTTTTCCTTGTTCATTGAAAACCAAGACTTTTGTAGAAATTATTATAATAAGTTTCATTTCTGGAGTAAAAATTAAGCAGGTTCCTTGGCTTACTATGACCATGACCATTTGTCCAAAGCACATCTTATTGATCTTTCCAGAAGAAGTCAGGATAGAAAAAACCTTCATTCTTTAATATTTTTTATCATTCTAGTGTCCTATTCTTATTACGTGTGGATCTACCTCGCCCAAAATATTTTCTAATCTTGCTCTGCAGGGCAATTTCTATCTTTTTTTTTCTCCTTTTTTTTTGAATGGGGAAAAAAGAAGCCAAAGTTATGTCATTCCCTATGAAAAAAATATTCCTTCTCTTAATAAAGTTATTTCAATTCCCTTTTAGCTAGCCCATGCTGAGAAAGGGGAAAATCCAATTTATTCTGCCTGAACATCAAATTACCCTGAAAGCTACTTATGGTGAACAAAGGTATGGTGGTGTGGGAGTGACAGCCTGAACCAAGGACTTTTTTTGAGTTGTTCTATCACCAGGGGACAGAGCACAGGTATGCAGGTAGTTTCTGAGGACGCTCTTTGTTTGGAAGTCCCTTTGGAGCAGCTGGCTTTTGAAGTTTCTTACCCAATATACAGGGAGAAAACTAATGGAGAAGAGCCTCTGAATCACAACATGCTTAGGAGGAAGCATAAATTTGCTGTACACGTCAGAAGCGAATTCTTTTGCTTTTTCAGTCCTTAAGCAGGCAACTTTTAAACCCATACTCAGTCACATCAGAACATGCAGCTGTGTCCAATCGGTAGGAGAAATTATGATCATCTTAGCTAACGTATTCTGACATAGTTAATAACCCCAATGAAGGCAGACCCAAGGTGACTTACTCACTGTGTGTTGTTGCACACAATATATTAATCAGAAAAGCTCTGCTCGTGGAGCAGCTTGCAATTCATCATTATGCTGGACTGAGCAACCTCAGTCTCCTGGAAAAAAAAAAAAAAGGATTTTTTGGGCTAGGTGGACAATCTTGCTTGAATTTCGATAATGCAAATGCATTTTGATTTATTACAACGTGGAAATCAATCAGGGAAGTATCCCACTTCCTCTGGTGTGAGTGCCATGGAAGCCAGGGCAGCCAAAGCCCATAGAAGGAAGGAGAAGAAAAAGACTGGGACAATTATTCTCTCAGTCCTCCCTGTGACATTTGGTGGTATGAGGTGGCTGAGAAATCACCCATAAAACTAGGCAAGGGTCATGGGTAAAGTGAGAGAAAGCGTGTGCCCAGCTGGTAAGCTCCGATGTTTTGTGGCTGCTAAACACCGTCCCAGATTTTTCTGGAGGACTTATAACAACTCTTAAAGGCAGCTGCCCTTTCAGCTCTGTGGTCAGAAGCAGGACCCTTTCTTCCTGCATCCTTGTTATTGCTACAAAAATGGTGCTAGAAGAAATCAGGCTTGGTCTGGTTTTTTGTTTGTTTGTTTGTTTTTGTGGGATTTGTGTACGGGTGTATGAATTAAGATTTTCCAAAAAATGTGTATTTTCAAGAGACATTTCAAAAATTTTGATCATTAAACAGAAACATGTGTAGAGTAAAATGTTGCGGACTTAACCTGTTGTCTAAAAATCTATTTTCAAGGTCAACTCTTCTTTTTCTTCTCGAAACCTAAGAATCCTTGCTGGTTTTCAGTGTTTCCTCAGCTGCTTGAAACTCAGTTGAGTTTGAAGTTAGTGAAGTTATCACCTCTAAGGAAAAAAACGAAACCCTCCTAAAATAGGTGAGGGCAGATAAATGTAAAATATACTAATTTTTCAAACACCTTAGCACAAAATGTACGTGCTGTAATAGAAATTCAGAGAGGCTCAGTGCAGACTGTAGATAGTGGTTTTCAGTCACTCTTTGGCCAGACTATGTTGTCCTTGAAGGAAACGGGACTGGAAACAGGGTTTAACCTGCTGCTTAGCAGTCCTAGGTTATCAGCTAGAATTCTGTCTCCATGGTCCCGAAAGAAACTCAAGAAAAGTTGTACTTTTGATATTCTTGGCCAAAATATGAATATCACGAGGTCTGCTTTTGGGTTTCTGCAGGACACTGGTATAAAAATGTGGAGCAGTTCACGCTGCCTGTTTTATTATCTAGCTAGAGAGAGCTTCTGTGTCCTGAGATGTAAGGCTGAAAGATTTCAAAAGCACTAAAAACATATTAATGCACAGTTTTAAGGCAACTCATGCAGCCTCTTCACTGTCCCGGCATCTCAAGAGTGCGTGTTTGTCAGAGCTTTGCAGCTGACCTTCAGGAATCTCTTGAGCACATAAATGGAGCTGTAATGTGCAAGAGCTTCTTTCCTTAGATGTTGTTTTGACATAACTTGACCCTGAGTAGCTTTTTGCGAATGTTTCAAGATTAACACAACAACCAAGATGGTAAATGCAATGATTTGGATGCTGCTTATATTAGAGTTGTCTTGGCAATGACAAATAAGCTAATTGGAATATAAAGCATGCTACTCAGGGAAGTAATTTTCCAGGGTTCAAGGTAAAAAATGATGACAAAATCCTGTAATTTGTATTTAAGGTAAATTAATTTGCTGACCTGCTTCTAATGTTTATTCTAAGTTCCATAAGAGATCATTTCCTAGAAACTATGGTGAAATTATTAAGAGTTCAAATCCTTAAGGACAGTCGTGTCATACAATACAGTGAAAGTTCAGGGTTTGCTAACATAGTAAAATTTGATTTAAGGAAATAAGGAACATAAATGAATGCTCTTAAATAATAAGTGTAGCATTCAGGGTCCTAGGTCAGAAACAAATTATCCTTAAATAAGGCACACAGTGTCTCAGGATAGAGATGAGATAAATTTCTGTACTGGTTTACTAACAGGTTTATACATTGTTAGTGTATTTCACGCTGTGCAGCAGCCAGGTAAAAAGATGTCTATTTATCAGAAAAAAAGGGCATCAACCTTTTATTGTAATTCTATAAAATTTTTTTCATAATGGTATGGTTGTGAATTTGTTGAGAAAATTTTACTTTCAAATATTTTTCTTTTACTTCTTCCATCATTTACTTACCTTGTTTTGATTATTTGAGTGTTGTTTAGTAAAGCCTGTAATAGCAGGACTTTGTTAAGTACTGTGAAAATAATAAATGTACTATTATTTCAGAAATCAGATCTGCATATGAATTAATTATTTGGGTGTTAAAGATATGCTTATCAACAAAAAGAGCAAAAAAAATGTATCTTGATAGTAGATTGGTGAGCTTTCATACAAATTCTTATTTGTTGCATATATTTCTGTGGTTTTTTATACTGCCATGTGCATACTGTCGCCCATTACCCAGAGTTTTTCATACATAACCTTTTATCTCTTGGGTCTGAGCTTCCTCTGAATTACTGGAGGTTTGTGCCAGAGTGATTCCATTTACTTAGTTCCTCATGGAGTCACCTGGATTTACAAAAATTTGAAGTAAAATCAGTACATTGCCTGGGGAATTCTGGTGGAAATGTATCTTGCCACACTGAAGAGTGTAGACCACTTGACCTGTACCAATTTTGGTTGGTGTGGCTGCTAAATTTCAAAACATGTTTCAGTGTTTGCTTGTTTTAAATTGTAGAAAAATCTCTTGTAAAAATGTGATTATAAAATTAATTAGCCTAATATTTGTCCTGAGCTTTTTTATCTCTCTCCTCCTTTGTCATGTTTGGTTGCTGTCATGGAATGGGCTTCTGGCACTTCTTTTATTTCCTTCCTCTCTGGTATGTATAATTATGTGTGTGTGTGTGTGTGTGTGTGTGTGTGTGCATTCCAGGTATCAAGAATGGACTTGATATCAGGCAACAGAGCAGAGACTGTGTCATTTTCCTGTCATTAAGAGAATGACTATTTCTATACCTATGTTAAATATTCTTCTTTGATATATTCAGTATAAATCTACAATAGTCTCTCTTGGCTTTTTTCTTTGTCTTTCATTGAAGAAGCATTAGATTTTTCCCTTTCAGGAAAACATAGCTTTGCATTTATTTTGTAAAGATGGACATCTTTCTGACCTTGTGTTAGGACTTACTTTTGTATGCTGTATTTCTTTCAGTGAAATCATATCGTTTTGGTGAAAATGTTTTTGAGTATTTTTCTATAAAATTAAAAAATAAAGAACAAATAAAATGCTAAAAAATTGCAAAGCAGTTACTGAACAAACTATTGCCCTAAGCAATATTGTTTTTGCTGAAGTTCATATACCTTCTCCTTGCCATCATTTTACCGATTTCTAATCCAAACAGACTCTTGAACTCTAGTGGGAACTTTGTCAAAATAAGATAAATTTCAATTATTTTCTATATTACAAAAATTGAGTTTTTCAGATGATCTCAAGATGGAAGTGTAAATTAGCAGGTACTTGTGAGCTGATGTTCAAATTCTCTGGGAGTTTTGGAGTTCATTGTTTAAACATTTTGAAAATCTCTGCATCTTCATGTTTTGATTTTTTTTTCCTTAGCTTAGCAATGAAAAATTCTCTGCCTGGTTTCAGATAGTGCAATTAAAGAATATCAGTGCAGTGTTTTAGTTCGTGCAAGCCTATTGTTAAAAAGAAAAAATAAGTGGAACTATAAACAGAGGTTATTTTAGAAGGAAGCATAAACAGCAAAACAGGTTTCTAAATCAATTAATGTGTACTAGTTCAGTAAAAAAATGTTCAAGATGTTAAAACTTTTGGAAACTTCCATTTTACAATGTGCTAAAGTAGAAACAGTTATTCTTTCTTGCGAATCTATTTATTAAGTAAGAGAAAATTAGAAAACTTTTGTTTAGAACATGAGAACATGTAGCTAAACCAGAATTTTACAGCTGGAGAGACTCCAAACTTTAACCTCAAATCTGAATGTGGCCGGAAACTGGGGCAAGACTTTTTGACTTGCTTTTTTTTCTACTGTTTCTTCTACTGCAATAATATGACTGCTGTCTGTGTACCACTGCAGATCACGTTTTTTAAAATACACACAGTATGTAATGTGATGCCAATGTACAGCGTTCATGTACAGTTTTTCTAAGTTTAAGTCCTGATCATGAACTAACTGCTTGTGCCACTGGTAGTTTCACCACAGCCTTCTTCGAAGACCTTCCCATCTGCCATTCATTTACACTCGTTGAGGCTGACCAAAAAGAAAATATTCAACCTAACTCAGTTTAACTATGAGGAATGCAGTATAGATTGAATCAAGACATTTATAATAACTACAATTTCCTCTACTGCAGAGGAAACATTTGTGTGATTTTCACTATTTCCATAGGAGACTCAGATTTGGGCTTTACTGCTTGCTTTGGACTCTCTAAAATGAGTGATGTTCCAAGTGCAGCCAGAAATTATGTCATAGCTAACATCACTGCCACACTTGGAAAGGGGTTTCTGTAGTTCACAGGTCAGTGGGTGCTACAACCCCTCCTTCGTGCCTGACCACTGAACCTGTGAGTCCAACCTCACATTCAGCTGGAGCTTTTAGTTAACTTTCAGTATGATGCCCCTCATTCAGTCTTTGAAATACTGGGCTTGTTTGGACTCCTTGGAGGAACATAAAGCTACACATGGCAGGGCAAACACATTTTGGCCTCTATTCACAGGCTCCTCAGATACACTGCAGTCTCAAGGGGGAGAGGTAACATATAATGAGAAGATAAGAAGCACCATGTTTGTCAATACCTGCTTTGGTAGGTAGGATCAACCTTAATCTCATACCTTAATCCCACCTTCCATCCCAGAACTGATGAAGAAAGGGTAGCTCGTTTTGCAGGAGCTGTCTGTGGGTGGCTGCAAGATTAACTCCACATATCAGTGTGTGTGTACCTGGAATGTCTCCTCTGACAGAGAGATATGCACTGATTTTCCAGCTAAGGGTGACTCTAAGTAGGAACTGTAATGTATATGGGGAATCCGCCGGGATTTGAATGGCAGTTTATTTCAGATCTCAGAACCAGCTTTTTGTCTAGCTGACGTGCAAACACTGATCAGTGTATGCTATGTGTCATGTAGTCCCAGAAAACATGGAGCTGTCATAGACCTCAGTTTGAGGGCCTGGTTCATCAGCTGAATCTGCAACTACTGCTGCTTTTAGTTTTGGAGTTTCCTGTATTAGTCCTGGAACCTTATTTTCACTTGTGGCTCGAAAAGACCACAAAAACACAAAATATCTTTGTGTTTGGTTTGTACTGCCCAGGCAAACCATGTCAGTTTGAACCAAATTTTTAGACTCACCGTAAAACCCCCCCACTGCCTCCTTTTGGCTGCTGTAACCCCTCTGAAGTCGAGCCGTGGTGTCATCCCTCTAGTCTGAAGCAGCAGTACAAAAATTATGTCACAGCGTGGCGTCTCTAATTCTTGTATCCTACTTATGAACATGTGAAATCTGATGGCCCAGATCCTTTAAATCTTTGTGTGCATGTGGAATCTTACTCATCTGAGTTAAGGACACAGATAAGTAGACGAACCTAGGCATCAGGGGAGAAAAGACGGAGTTAAGAGTAGCCAAGTAGTTCAGCAGTTATTGGTGTATTGATTTTAATGTTAAAAAAAAAAAAAGAGAGTGTATGTCTGTTTGCTAAAGTATATGTACTTGCTTTTAGCTTGTTCAGCTTTGCCTTCTGCCACACCATATCACAAATAAAGTGTCGAGTCAAAACATCCAGGCACTTTGGAGACTACATGTTTTTGTCGGTCAATTGTGGGTGACTGCTTTCTTACTGAGTGATTATCAGTAAATACTCCTGTCACAAATACTGACTTGAATTTTCTGGAAAGTAGTTAATTGCACAAGCAGTCAGCTAACAGTTGCAGCTGCAAGACACAACTTAGCTTTTTTTCCCTAATAACAGTGCTATACTTACACTAAACTGTTTTGACCACCACCAACATATTTTGCATGTCTGAGAATAATATTCTTCACCCCCCCAAATGAATGTTGCCAATTTCTACAAGCATCTTCTTATGTTGTGAGGATATTGAGAGAAATGGCGGTG
This sequence comes from Phaethon lepturus, assembly GCF_000687285.1. Lineage (NCBI taxonomy): Eukaryota > Metazoa > Chordata > Aves > Phaethontiformes > Phaethontidae > Phaethon > Phaethon lepturus. The sequence continues at coordinate 14,727 of NW_010552803.1, forward strand.
GAAGGAACAACGGAGAAGAGGGGAAATGTAAGGCTATGTTGCCATCCTTCTTTCCATGGCAATCTGCAGTTATTTTTCAGCTGTTCTGCTGATTATCATGAAAAGAAGAATGGCTTTCGGCTATCAGCTTTGATTTTGGTGTACTCCACTATGTAGGACTGATGATATGACAGGAGGGATGGAAATAGAAGTTTATCTGGGAACTAGTAGAGAAATATGTAATTGTGCCAGCTCCTGAACAAAAAAATTCTCCTTTTTTGGTGACCCCCCCAACTACATTCTTAGTTTATTCATTTCCCCTATTGTATAAACAACACCTTTGAACAGTATTACCAACAATAGTACTATGTAACACCTGCCTCTTACACAACACTTCATGTGTAGTTCCCCTAAAGTACTTCGCAAATCAAGTGGAGGTTCTCAACTTCTTGAGTAAATTGTAAGTGGGATATTGTTTTTGAGATAAGAATATCGTTGCATGTCTTTTCAGTATGTGGATAAGGTAAATAATTTTATATATATTATATTAAAATTAACTGTAAATTTTATTTGCAATCTCTGAGAGCGCAGAGACCTGAGAGATTATATAATCCTGTTCCCTACAATACTAATAACTATTCCTACATAAATTTAAAGAAGCCATTGCTAAAAAGCAACCTGAAAAATCAATTCAAGTCACTTATTGGCAGTGGCTCTGTTTCCATCAGTCATTACTGGTGTGGCCACAATTTTTTTCCCTACTCCATCCTTACAGAAAGCAATCATAGCTTCTAATCAAATCTTCACTTAAGTCTTAAACTAAATCGTTGAGAAGAACTACATCCCAGAGACTAGCTCAATATAGCTTTTGAGACAAAGGCTGATATTTTTAGGGAAAGGGAAAAAAAAAATTCACTGGGAAAAAATCACGTCTTTAAATGACCCTCAATAGACCTGAGCATTCCTACCTATTCACTAAATATACCCTACAACTATGAATTTGTTCTGCTTGCTTTATTGGCCTGATAATGACTTGCAAATAGACAACAAGACACAATTCAAATTGACAGTCTGAACAGCATGTGCAAGGGGAGAGTAATTAACTGAAATACAGAAAAATTGAGTTAATCTTCTTTCAGTTTATGTCTAAAAATGCTTCCAGGAAAATAAGCATCTAATATATGTTCTGATTTCTTTATTATGGGAAACTAAAAAAAAAAGGGGGGGGGTAAAAAAGAAAAAACTGATGAGAACTGATGAGGTTGAATGAAGAATGGTCGTGAGAGAGAGGATTAGCAACCTATGCAGAGCATTGCCAGACGTCTGTAAGAAACAGTTCGAGACGTTGCAGGAGATGCGCTATGACAAGGTGCTGGAAGCATAGGCAGGATACAGGAATAATCACTGCTGGATCCTGCATAACTCCCCATTGGTGAAAGCCACTGAAGGCATCAGAAATTGTAGTCTTTCCAAAGTGAAGAAACAGCCCTTTCTCATTTCAGCAGTTTAATCCCAGGAAGGTGAAGGTTACCTGTTTGATTAAGTAGTAATACGTAGAGGTGCCTTGTGAGAGAAGGACCAAGCTGACTTTTACTGTCTGTGAAAGCAGTTCTGCAAGTTCTGCTTGCTGAGGAGACTCACGTAACAGGCGGATACAGGTACTGCCGCAGTGGTGAAGGGAGACAGGCTGAAATGATTGTGTCACCAGTGAGACTGAGCTGACCTGGTGAATTAAAAACTGTAATTATGGCTCAAGCCTTTTAAAATATTGTTTATAGTTGATAGTAAAGGCATAAGAGCTAAAGCATTGTTGTTCAGGCAGTACTGCTTCCATTGAAGTCGCTGGGTAAAAAACTCTTTAATTTTGATGGTACTGAACTAGGTGCATTGATCACTGTCTATTCACTTTTAATTCTTGAACACTCCCAAGGCATAGCTGCACGCTCCATGTAAAACTGGCAGCAGCGGGGAACGAACTGCTGTTACCCTTTGCTGTCTGTTGAAATGAGAGAGGATTCAGCAGGTTGGAGGAGAAGGTGCCTGCACTTTCCTGATCACTACATTTCAGTCTTTGGGTTTCAAAATTGGCATCTCCTTTGTTGTGCAGCAAGTCCCTAAGGGAGACAGGGACAGGCTTCTGTTCCACGCCTAGTTCTGTCCTGTTCGGTGTTATAAATGGACTCCAAAGCAGACTTTCTCCTTTACACACTGTCCTGGGGATCGTGTGACTTGCATTCATAAAAGCTGTCTTGGCCTTGCAGTAAAATTGCTCCTCAACTCTCACTTCTGTACTACTGAGCAGCCAAGGGGAAGGGAGAGAGATGGAGATCTGTAACCCTGCTCTACCCCATACACTGTCAAAACCTGCCAACGGTTCTTCATGCAAATGAGTTTCCAGCTGACAATGTATGTTTTTAATTTAGCTCACATGGTTATACATGGGCAGGTGAGAAGGGCCCATTTCCCTTTTTCATTTCTTTTTTTTCCCCTGTGCTGGTACATGTATTTCATCTTGTAACTCTTGCTTTGGATTAAAAAGTTGTTGCCTTTGGCACTAAAGCTGCACAGCAGGCTGAGGAAAGTAAAGCTTCCTTTCATTGCCACGTTTGAAACTAGAGGAAGTCATCATATTACTTTAACAAGCAGAAATGAATGAGAATGTTTAATACGATTATGCAAGCACGAGTAGCTGTATAGCTGCATTCTGACTTGCACAGATTTTGCTCTGTGTGATTCCTCATGCCGGTGGATAACGTCGCTGTCTATTTTCCACTAACAGTCAAGTCAGTAGTTTTTTGTGAAGAGTCTTGCAAGGTGAGCTCTCCGGCGGTCTGTTTCCCCTCTTTTCAGAACATCAGCTCCTTAAGCACCGGGCTGAGCTGTAGACCTGGCATTAGTTTTTCCTGCCACTGAGCGTTTCAAACCTCACACTAATGTATCACCAAGTCTTTGCACACAGGAAGGAGTACCGATCTTCTGGTTTAGCTGCTGTTGTGGTAATGAGTAGATGAAAATCAGCTCCTGGCTTGTGACAAACCAGAGCAAACCACTCAGAACATAGAGAGCCAGCAAAAGCCCCTGCCACAGAGACAGAGCTGAGTTAGCTTGGGTGTCAGAAGCAATGTTACCTCATTAGCATGCCGCTCCTCCGATGAGTTAGCTCTGGATGTACGGTGTTATATTGCACCACATAGGATGTCTTTAACTGCTGTGTGTTTCACCCCGTCAGCAATGTGGGTGCTGCTTATGATTCGGTGAAGAAGGCTGGAATTCATCTCATCTAATTTTGGATGTTGAAGTGGGAGCTGGCTGAGCTTTCTTTGCATTGGAGAGAAAAGGTGTGCCTAAAGTTATTAGCTTCATTTCTGTCTTAGCATAGAATGAATTTTATTCTGGTGTTGATTCCAATGACTATGATTATTCTATATATTATTTTCATTTTTCTTTAAATGTTTTTATTTTGAGGAAATTACAGAACAACAGAATCAGAGAATAATTGAGGTTAGAAAGGAGCTCTTGAGATTGTTGAGTCCAGTCCTTCTGTTTAAAGCAGGGTCAACTACAGCAGATTTCTTAGGACCATGTCCAGTCAGGTTTTTAGTATCTCCAAGGATGAAGACTCAGAAGCCTCTCTGGAAAACTCGTTACCAGTGTTTGATTAACTTTACAGCACAAAATAAAATAAAAAAAAAAATGTTTAAATGGAATTTAATGTATTTCAGCCTGTGCACATCTCTTTTTTTTACAATGGTGTAAAAAAGTGTGTTTTTACACATGGATAAGATCTCCCCTTGAACATTCTCTTCTCCAGACTAAATAGTCCCAGCTGTCTAAGCCTTTCTTTGTATTCATCAGTCCATTAATCATCTTCACTGGATGTACTGTGGCCCCAGTATGTCCATGTCTTTTGTACTGGAAAGCCCAGCACTGGACACAGGACTCCAGGTCTGTCTCTACCAGTCCTGAGCAAAGGGAAGGATCACCTTCCTCAATCTGCTGGCAATGGTCTTCCTAACACAGCCCAGGCTGTGTTTGCCCTACAATGCAAAATTCTTCTGAATATTGTCAGAAGTGAATGCTTTCTGGGAAATTTAAATTTTTATTACAAAGTAATTTTTCTGCAAAGAACCAATTCCAACAAAAAGCTTTATTAGACCTAGTAGCATTAATGGTGTTTCTCATACCTCTTCTCTGATACAGAGAGGCCTTACTTCACCCGCAGAATCACAGAATCACTAAGCTTAGAAAGGGCCTTCAAGATCATCAAGTCCA
>NW_010552804.1:0-1922 GCF_000687285.1 Phaethon lepturus
GGCGGGGCCACTTTCCAGCAGCTGGGGCTTCACCGCAGCATTTTAGCTTGCTTAAGAGGAGTTTTGGTTTTTAAAACCGATTATTGTTAGCGTGAGCCCTAATCCCGCGGCGATGGGCAGGCTGTCGTGCGCACACGGCAGCCCTCTGAAGCCTGCCTGTCGACAAGCAGGATTTCCACTCACATGTGGAAATTCAAAATTTGACATTGGTGTTCAGCTACAATGGAAGCATTGTATATGGGCCAGAGTAATACCTTCCCTGCGGTCTGTTTGTGTCAGGATATTATTCAAAGTAAATCATCAGATTTTGCTTCACTTTTGCCATTGTTACATTATTTCCTGTATGAGGTTTTTTTTATTTCCTCAAAAGAAATTAGCTATTGCTTCATATGGAAGTTTTTGAGATGACTTTTTTAAAAGAAGTTAACATAATTGGAGAATTTTCTACAGTGAAAAAGCCTGTTTTCCAACAAGACAGCACGAAGTCTCACGGTAACACATGCAGATGAGGACATTTTAAGCTTAAACTACTGATACCAGACAACGAGGAAGGTCGCTTGTTCTGTAGAAGCAAATGCAAAAACTAAACCATCAGAAATGAAATGACAAGTAGAATTGGAAATGTAGACCCCTATCAGTTTATTCATCTGAGATCGTGTGACTGCAGGTTAAATAGGGGGAAAACATTTTTATGGGACTTTTTTAACATGAGAATGTTCTTCCAAAGTTCTAGGATTCTGTAGTTTTAGAATAAGAAAGTTTCTGTTAACACAGTTTGGGAGAAGACAGCTTGTTTCTGTGATTAAGAAAGCAGGACATTTGGTATGGACTATGTATAAAAATAATTGGAAAGCACATGTACGTGCATACTTGGAGGAAAAAAGAAACGTGTTTTCTGAAGTATACGGCAGTAGCTAGCTACTAATGTTGCGGAGAAGCAGACCTCTCTCCCAGGTCTCCGAATAACAGCTTTTGGTGCTGACAAAATCCTTGCCCAGCAGATGCAACCATAACTTTATCAAGGACTTCTGGTGACACTGTAAACCATGAGAGTGAAAAAATGCTTCCTGCTGCAGGCTTCCTGCTGCTGCTGCAGGAACTGTGCAGACCAGCTTGTTTCAGACGTTGTATCTTAATCGGGCTGTGTGGTGCACTAAAGCCTGTAGCGCAGCACACAGAAGTTTAGAAAAAGGTGCAAACTGGTAATGCCGTGTTCTCCGGTGCCGTATATGTAGACTAGATCAATACCTCTGGCAAACGTTGAATGGTAGTAGTAAATGCCATCATTTTATACAGTGTGAGAAGAGCTCCATAATCTATTCTGAGACCAAAATGGTCATCGAAGGTGGATTTTCAAGAGGAATTAGAAACTTGATCAAGTATTGTAAATGTGCGTGAAGTTGACTGTCTGCTTTAGGCATGTAATTATTTTAATTCAGGTATGTAAACCAGATAATTGTACATGGAAACAGCTAATTGGGCAAATTTTCATTTCCCTTTGCCAGTCCAGACGCTCTGGAGAAATTGGAAGAACTTGCTCTGAATACGTGCCCGCTGCATTTTCTACCTGCATCGACACCAGAAAGATCCAAGGCTCTGCATCCTGCTGCGCATCCCCACGCAGAACTGCCTCTGGAGTCACCGGACCGTATAGATCTCGGCGCCCCCGGCCACGTCGCCTGCCCGGCCGCCCACGCTGCCTCACGCAGCCCCCGGAGCACAGCTTTGCTGCACCCTTCCTCCGGCCCAGGACTCCCGTCAGACTTCTGTTGTGGGCTCGGTTTCTGTGCTGCCCCTCATTCTGGTGGTACATTTTAGACTTGTGCACAAAGGCAGAGAGAAGAAAGGAGACACGGGATGTGTCTTTCGGGGTTTGTCAAGAGGATTTTTTTTTTTTTTTAAGAAGTTGCAGTGAATATAGA
>NW_010552804.1:1953-7886 GCF_000687285.1 Phaethon lepturus
TGTGCATATGTACCATGAGGTACAGGAATACCTCAACAGGCGTTTTACTATACTCTCAGTTTCCCTACCCCAGCAACATGCTGACAAATCAAGAACTGCCATCCTATATACAGTACTCCAGCTGTCAGCCTTAAGCAGTGCGTCTCCTCGCCAGAGTACAGTGTTTCCTTTGTTTCAGCTTCGAAAATAAAATCACGATTTGTAAAATAAAAGGAAGGGGATTCTTTTCTAAGGCAGGAAAGTCACTAATCCTTTTTAAGGTTCATAACTGCATTAACTGCTTTGAACGAGAAGCCACACGCTGAATGATAATGGATTTGTAGTAACAGTATGCCTTGTATTTAATATAATAATAACCAGTTACATAAAGTCAACAGACTCACTATACTCACCTATTACTTAATTTTATAAATATTTTCATTGATTTAAATTGTTCTCAGTAAGAAATATTTGTCATCTGAGCAGCCTTTGTTCCTACTTGATCATTTTTCAAGGGAGGGAAAAAGACTTTTTGAAGATAGCTATGACTATATAAAATATTCGAAGCTAGCTCAGGGAGGGTCGTGCACTATGTTAATGTCCTAGACTTTCATGTCTTGCATCTTAGAAACAGGAATAGGTCAAAGGCAACGTGAGTTTTGTGAGGCTTTTAAAAAATGCATTGTGTAGGAGTGAGTGACTTACAGAGGCATAATCTGCACAGGTAGCACAAGTCTTACTTAAAACCATCCACGATTTAATTAAAAGTCATAGATGACCATAAGAACAAGAGAACCACTGCTGCATATTGGTACAAGTAATTTGCAAATAGTGATAGGCACCACCATACCCATTTTATAGATGGAGAAGCTGAGGCTTGGACAGGCACAGTGTTTCCCCAAGATACTACAAGTGATACACAGCCACTGAACAAAGTGTATAAAATCTTTAAAAAATACCGTACAATAGCCATATGAGCTCTTCTAACCAACCTAAACCATGGGTCTGTCAGTAATTAGCCAAAGGAGGAACAGAAAGGGAAGATGCAATACAGTGAGATTAGCTAGGGCTGCTCTATGCTGAGATACTTGCAAGCACATCCTTTTTTGTCACCAAGATGGAGAAGAGAATTTTTTGTCCTTTTCTTCTTTGTTCAAGAAAAATTCAAGGGCTGGATTTGCCCTTCATCTGGGATTTCTGGATAAAAAGTCACTGCAGCGGGAATTTCTGTGTGGTAGCATCAAATTTTCATACCTCCCAAATTCCCAGGATCTGTGTTGTGGATGTGTTGCTCTGGTACCACTTTTCTCAGAAGTGTTGGATTTATTGAGCACGCGATGTATGGTTGATTCACACATGTGCAATAAGTTGGATGCATCCTGGATACACCAGGTTTATTCTACATGCCATTACAGAGCACATGTGCACGTATTTCTGTCCAGGAAATCCCAGACAGAAATGTACCAGCCCCAGATTAGCTCTTCATGGCCAAGGAAGGGCTGAGTGGATTAGGGAGCTGCTGACTGTGAGGAATATATTGACTCATGGCTTTGGAGACAATACCTGTCATGCCCAATGCAAAAACCCAAGGGGAAATATGGGAAATTTCCATTGACGAGTCAGCTTCATTTCCCTGGACTCATTGCTGTAGGTTTCTTTGGATTGAGTCTATCCAACCTCCTTTCATCCCACAGGATTCGGGAAGTACCAGCCAGGCTCTGATTTCCTTGAGAAAGGCTGCACAGTGTAACTGTGAGCATGCTCTGGGCCATTGCAGTCAGATGCAGAGGACCTTAATCCAAGGTTTTTTTTAAAAAGGAAACAAAGGAATCCTAATTAGATGGAATATGAACGACTTTCATCTTGGACTCTCATTGTTTGCAAGGCAAAGGTGATTAGGAAAAGTCTATGATTTTTAAAAAAAAAAAAAAATCCCTGAAACTGTTCCTTTAGTTTGCAGGAGCTGCTTGTTTATAACACAACAGGATAAAATAGCATGTAATATTTCCAAAGCCTACTAGAAGAATGGTGTCTTGAACTGAAGTATTTGTTAATACAAGAGTAAAGCCAGTTTGCACATGAAATGGATCCCAAAGAAATGAATAAACTCAAATATTATTAATATAATATCATGCAAAGCAATAAAAAACAGTAAGTGCTGCAAAAGCAGGAAATGACTAGGGAAAATATCTGTTGCCCCAAGACTTAAGTTGGAATGAATTCCTAGAATCCTAAATGCTAATTTAACACTGCTTCATTGCAGATATATTTTGAATATCACGTCTTGTCAATAGACAAAAGGTAAGCAACACTAAAGCGCTGTGTCAAAAGCAGTCGTAGTAATGCAGGTCAGGTCTCTCCATCAGCTGAGAAGTACTCAGATGTACTGTATTTCTCTGGTTCGCTTGTAGAATTTTCTTCCACTGTGTCCTTTAATTTGCTAAATGATTTCAGAGAAACCAAACCACCTACGTTTAATTAGCTTTATAAATCAAAGGTGACAATTCTTTAGTAAGCTGTGTTACTTCCCAGTGTGGCAAGCTAGAAAAATGCCGACAACTTTATTTATTGACCTGTTGTGTTTTGCAAGGACAGCCAATGTTATATTGATCCAGCTATCCAAAATACTGTAGCAGGGGCAAAACCATCCAAGTGCCAGGGTCTCCACGTAATCGTTATTCTGTACTCTCCCTACCGGAGTGATATCCCCATCTCTTACAGAAATGCGAATGCTCCCATCCCCCAGACCTACCCTCCTCTTGCTTTCCAGAAGGCTCCTTATTGTTAGAAATTAAACCGAGAAGAGAGCAGAGACCTTCAAATTTACTTGGCATGTAGTTCGCCTCTTTCGTCGGAAGTGATCATTAGTAACTACTGTTGCAACTTTAATTATATCTTCAATAACAGCTCCCCCACCCCCAGCACTTTCTGTAAACCTCCCTTTGTATCGCCCAGGAATCCGATCCTGCAATCCTTCATGGGAAAACCTCTACTGAAGTCAACGGGGTTGACTTCCGATTTCTTTAGGTCTCACTTCTCTAACATATATACTTAAGGCGTAGGCTTTTCTTTCTGATGCTTACAAGTATGAATGTGCAGAAGTCTCTGGGAAATCAGGATTTCCATTTTTAGTTCCTGATAAAACGAAAAAATAAATTAAGACTTTGGTATTTGACCTATTGGGATACCTCACTTGACAGTCACTCATGAGTTAGGGTGACAAGGTCACGTTCCTTATTCTTTATTCATTTACCCATTTTATAATTATAAGTAGCGATGGAAAGCAAGCAATCTTCACAGTTAATAATCTTCCCAGACCCCAGGGGTACAGATCTGGAAAATGGAGGAAACAATGGGGGAAAGTTAAAAATTGTTTTCCATAATTTATTACTGCCAGGTAAAGGAAAAAAAAAATCTTTGGAAATCCATGTTCATTTACATTTCTAGCAAAATCCATCCCGAACATAGCAGTCAGCTAAAAAGATACAGGAGACGCTGAACGTAGGCCTGGAATATTATTATTAGCCAGTTGATGTTCTCTTTTTCCCATGTGCATTTTTATGCAAATATCGTTAGTTTCGCCACCTCCAATGATCCTTAATTCCCACTGAAACCTCTGAGAGCTGAAGGTCTTCATCATCACACAATTATTTTATATATTAAAACACGACTGAGGACAGGAGGTTAGGCTGTCGTAATTGCCGTGCGCGGCTGGCGTTCCCCGTGCCTATTTTTGTGTTGCAACGACAAAGGCCACAAAGTCGAGAAACCACTTTTGCGCATGCTCAAATCCTGCCCTCCTCAAGACCACATTTAAGTGCGTGACCCGCTTTAAGTATTACCTTGTGCGTGCAGTTAACCACATGCTTAAGCGTGGTCTCAAATAGGGATGCATTCCTGGATCCAAATCCATCTATCAAAATAGCTGCGGGTGAAAATTCTTCATACATGCTTTCTGTGTGTGTGATGAAATATGCGTGGTCATACAAGTACAGGCCTGTATTGCCGTTTATTTCAGGAAAAAAAGCAAGCATTTCGTTTTATGTGCTATGCAGTTTAAAAGCTGCCTCTGGAAAATCAGGATGTTTTCCTGAGTGTTACATTACTTAGCTATTTCATGCTCAGGAAGAAGGCCAGCAGTGAAAAAAACCCCAAACAAACAGCATTTAAAAAATATGCAAGTTTTTTTGTATTTTTGTATTTTGTATATAGACTCTGATATTTTTTCCAGAACATTTCCTTATGAAGCCTGTTTCAGACTAATATGTAAATTCTAAAAAGTAAGATGTTTGTATAGCCCTGTAGTTTGAAAATAATCAAAGTGATGCAGGATACATGCTGGGTACCCAGATGGATAATATTTTGTTTTTCTTTGTGAACATCTTTTGTCCTAAAGCTAGTGTGAAAAATCTAGAAGAGGGCCCCACATGATTGATCACCACAAGCATCAGAAGGAAATGATTCACCATAACACTGTAACTGAAACTGCTTCAACACCTGATTGCAAACTTCACACTAGGGGACTAATTAACTGCTGTACCTGCACAGAGATTGCTGTAACGCACAGGACGCCTCAGCTAGTATAATTCCAGCTGCGAATACCCGCTGCTCTGACTGATTATTATTGGTAGAAAGGTACGTTGCATTCAGAAGTGAATGGAGATGTAAAAAAACCCTGTATTTTTTAATGATAAGTTGACATTAAATTATAATTCCGTTAAAACATTGTTTAAAAAAACCCCAAAGTATTGTAGCAGGACCTTGATATATACCTAAAGATACGTATACACATTTTTTTGTCTCATGGATTGCTTTCAGCTTCACTTTTTCCCTCAACTTCATTTCAGGTATAATATTAATATTTGTGAAGCATTTTCAGAATTGGCAACATTAGGAACATACGGGTAATATTGTCTGAATTTATATATAAAAGAGTACATGAAATATCTTCCAGCTACCCATGCGTTGTGCTCATATCTAGGGCAATGCCTCAGCAGATTTATCATCAGAAATACAAGTTTTCAGTCTGCAAACAGAGATAATGTATTCCTAGCAAAGCACTCACACGTAGTGCTTAGAAATAATGGAAGAATATCTGGCTGTGGGTTTTTTTAGGGAAAAAAAAAAGACAAATTCTAGTCAATATATTTTTTAGCCTGACAATAGTTATATGACTGCAAATCAATGTACTGAAATACAGGTTTTAGAACCAGTGTCCAGCAATGTGTTGTTCTTTTTCTCTGCATGGACGATGTCAGTTATTTTGACAAATAAATTATTTCTTCCCTTTCCCCTCTTCTCCGCTTTCACCTACTCAATTTAAATTAAAAAAAATATTTTTGAATACTGTTTCAAGCAATTAAAAAAAAAAGAAGCCCTAAAATTTGGCAAGAATGTAGAATGATTTGGCAGTAGCAGAGAATGATTTATCCTTTGTTCTCATTTTCTAAATGATTCTGATAGTTTGTCTTGATGAGGTGAAGAAATTGGTGAGCTCTTCAGCAAAGCAACCTAAAAAGCTGTAAATGCTTGCTCTGTCACAGTGACATCAATTTGATGCCCCTAAAAATAACTATGCAGAAACCTCCATTATATTCACTGGTCTCACCATGAGCAAAGTTCATAAGCGCCTATGATAACGGGTGCATTCCTTGCTCTTCAGATGGGTTTTTTTCCTTTAATTCTGCGTATACAAAGAGCGCCCACCACTTGCATTAGTGTGTCTTTGACAGAAGATTTAGGTAGAAATTTTTTTTTAATCTGCCTTATAAAGTGATCATGTGTGTAGAGCCCCGAGTCCCAACGCCTGTGCAGTATTTGCCAAAAAAGCGCAGCCCTGCCCGTGTGCGGCTGCGACGGGCAGAACCGCGGGGCCTGGCCTTCGTCTTTTCCACCTGCCTTTCTGATCCCCATGTTAAAAAAAAAGGAAGAATCACTGGCAGAAAGAGAGCAGG
>NW_010552804.1:7917-20135 GCF_000687285.1 Phaethon lepturus
GCTGCGAGATTTAAACATATGATGACCAGTCGTCTGGCTGCCTCGCTGAGATACATTACATATTGCATTGCAAATTTCCCCCGAACTGCCGACTTCTGAGGATGTTTCCCGATAGGCATGCATATGCATATTTTTAATGTAAATGAGAGTTCGAGGACTAAACCAAGGTTTGCTGTGTATTTTGCTTTCTGAATTCACTGCAATCCTGAGCTCAGTAGCAAACTGCTAATTTCATACTTAGCAAATTCATTTTATGTGTGTAGACAGTTGGTAATTTCATCTATACGTGTTTCCAATATTAATCAGAAATATACTTCCTGTTCACAGTGGTCCGTTGAGAAAGAGACAGTGTACATCTGAGGTAGGACTTTAAATTTCTCTGGCAATCGAGCTCAAGATTGTGTGCCACACTTTCCAGGTATCTGTAATCAGGTATTAGATTACTGCTTGAGTTAACACTCATCCTCTGGGAAGAAAAGAAAAAAGAAAATTAGTACTTATTAAAACATCACAACCCTAAGAAGTAAAGATCTTCTTCCTCTAAAAATAGAGCAGGGAGGAATGCCTCCTAAGATGCCCTGACCACTCAAACACAGCCAGAAGCTCAGCTTTGACCCGAAAACAGCAGCTCTGGAGGGAGAGAGATTGAATCACCGTGTCCTCCCGCGTCACCTCGGCGGGTTCACTCACCAGGCACTGACACTGCCCGCCGCACTCATGGCTCTCGGGTGGAGGGACTCGTGCAGCTGGAGCCACTAAATTAATTGGCCAATTTCAGCAATAGGTGACAATTTTAAATCAAAATTGATCTGGGTTGGATTCACATGCCATTGTTTTTCACTAGTAGGCTCCTCTGCTATTACTGCATGAATGTTATGACTCAGATTAAGACAAACACAAAATCCAATAGCTTAGTTGCTAATAAAACTAGGAAAATAGGGTGGTTGGAAAAAAGTTTTCAGAAAAGGTCATATATCATTTCTTAGAATGTGTCTTTCCCTTTCTTTATTTGGCTGAAACCCCCTCACTACTTTTAATAGCTGTGCAGCTACCGGAAAAAAAAAAAAGAGGGAGGAAAGCTACTAAATATTAATCTTCCTTAAAATAAATACTTAGTAGAGAAAAAAAAGTGCAGGTTCATAGAAACATACAAAAAATCTACTCACTGCTCTGATTTGCCCCCTGCAGAGATTACAGGGGTAAGGACACAGGTTAAACACGGTGTCAATATGAAGAGTGGGTTTCAGTGCCTGTTTCAGCTGGGAGTTTTTAATGGACTTACTATATTTTGAATGTCCCAAAATCAGTATATAAAATCTATGGCTTCTGGCAGAAGACCAATATGAAATAGGTTTTTCTGCCTATGGAGCTGAGGACACTGACTCTCTTACCCGGGAAGCAGAGCGAGTCACGTCAGTAACTATCAGAGGAACAGGTCTGATAAAACAATATAAAACCGATATAAATCCCCTGGTCCGATATAAAACACCACCGTTGCAATAAGCACCCTGACCCCCGGGAGGGGACGGGTGGCTGCCAAGGCAGAGACCAGGGTGCCCAGCGCCAACCCGGGCAACGCGGGGAGGAGCGGGATGGAGCGGCGCCGGGCCGGCAGGCAAGCGCGGGGAAGTACTGATAGTGCCCTAAACCTTCAGGGCCGGGTGAGGGGAAGATTTGGCCCGCAGAACAGAAGCAGGCTGACAAAGAGAAAGTGGCACGTGCCTTTCCATATCGCCGCCGTCCTCGAATCCTCCGGCGGTGCCACCAGCCGCTGCCCGGCTTCGTCCCGGTCCCGGCAGCACTGGCCATCTCCTGCCCTCCCCGCTCCTTCCGCAGGTCCCAGCGGCCGCCGACGTGCCTCCTGCGAGCGCAGTGCCCCATCGTCGAGCTAACCCACCTCCGGACCCTTTACTCAGTCCCCAGATCATTTTTCTCACCTGCAGCCCATTCCCCGCTCTGCCAGCCGCGTTCAACGCCTCCCACCGCCGGCCGGCTCTCGACAACACATGATTTTATATTTACTGACAGGCATCACCACAAAGAGCTTTTTCTCTGTTTATAGAGGCATTTTTGTTGACAAAGCCACGCTTTGCACTTTGCAGATATTGGGCTAGCTCTTCAACTCCTCACTTGTTTTTTACACCCAGTCAAACTCTGAGCAAAGATTAAATTGAACGTGATCTAACGTAATGAGTTTTTCAAAACTGCACGGTGAATTTTCCATTGAGGGAAGTGCAGCCACTTCTGGAGTCGAATGCAACAGCTCATAAATAACATGCAAAAATTTAGTGCAATAGCAGAGGAAATTTTAGGTGACTGCAATGTAATTTGTCAGTTGTGGACTAATGGAGATTGGGCTGTAACACGCTCTTGCTTTTCTGCCTGTGTTTGAATGAGCATCTTTGTTTTGCGTGCATCCTCTTGTCTAAAATTATTGTACGCTGTAACAGAGGGTGACCACAGGAAAACACAAAAGAGAAAATATGAAAAAAGAAACCACAAAAGGTCACTACTGCATATCAAAATGTTGTTCCAAATATACACAGGGAAAATGAAGAAAGATCGAACAAAATTGCGAAAAGAGGGTGGAGCAAATAGATGTAAAATTATTTGTTCTGCTTAGCTGATGGGTATGCCAGGGTCAGTAATTTTTTTTGTGTGTGATTTATGCATACGTGAATAAAGAATTATTTTATCAGTCCATTTCTCATATGACTGTTTCATTGGTACTAATGTTTAACTACAATTACTGGAACTTAAAACACTCAACATTTCCCAAAAGTGAAGAAAAGCATTTCGAGAAAGGATAGGAGGAATTAGTATTCCCTATTTATTTTCGAGCAAACTATCAAGCATCAGATATAATTTACCCCAAATGAGAAAATAAATCAGTGGCATAGTTAGAAATAATTTCCCTGCTGTAATAGGCTATATGCATACTGTCCAGTTATGTTTCCAAATTCTAATTATGCATGCTTCTTAGTCATGGCATTAATAATATGTGTTAATACTCTACACATGCATATAAACTCCACCCAAGAATTTCAGAGCGCATTTTTAAGGATTCATTTATTAAGCATTACAAGTCAACTTCATATATGCAGAAACTGAAGATGCAAAGAACTGGTGACAGTGAGTCGTATGGAAATGCAGTGGCTGAGCTAGTAAAGGAGCCACGTCTCCTGATTCTCAGTGCAAGTTTCCATGTATAAAGTTGTAAATATTTTGTACAGTTTTTAAAAAATATTTTCATTGCAGAACTGTTTACATTTCTCTTTATTTTATAAATAATAATTCAAAGACCACAGAAGTGATATTTTACATGCTGTGTCAACTCTAGCAATGTCACTAAGCCTTACAATATTGGGGGGTTTTAAGATTCAGTTCTGGGAGGCAGAAATGTTCTCATGTGTTTCCATGAGAACCGTAAGTACTTTCTCAAAGTTATTTCTTTTAGTCTTTCTGAATGAAAACAAAAGCTTGAAAATATGAACTGAGAATACAGAAAGTCTCAAAAATCACAAACAAATAAAATTAAGCCGATATTTTTAAAAACTAAGGCTTTGGAAAGGCAGTTCTACTACTTTATTTCTAATAATGTTGTTGTGGCAACACAGTCTTGGTACTATTATACAAATAATGCAGATAGGCAGTAACATTTTAAAATCTTTCCACTTGTGTTCTGTCAGTTACAGAGTCGGCAGGTGTAGATTTTAACAGAGGAAAAACTCATCTTCTTGAAACTCACGTTTCTGAAGATTAGGTTGGGTAATCAAAGACAGAGCCCTTTTCTCAGAGCAGGCAGACACACAATTGCAAAGGGCTCTGATTTGAGGTATCGAGGTGTTACATGTATGTTTATGTATTTTTTCACTCTCCGAATATAATTATCCACTGGAAAACTGAATGCAACAAAATAGCTTATACAGATGAGTTTGCAGCACATCTGTTCTTTTTTGATCTAAATAAAACAGAGTTGGTATCTTGACATAACACACTTCATCTTTGTACACGTAGTGAGATCTTTCCTCTTATAAACAAACATCTTCCTGTCTCCTGCATTTTCTTCTGGTATCATCTGTAGATCAGCATATTTGTACTGCGTACTTTTGAATTTTCTTTTCCTCCTCTGCAATACGCTCTGCAGAGTTCAAGCTGAAATGAACTAAATGCTCCTAGGTGACACATTTGGAACAACTCAGGCTGCTCAGAATACCCATGATAACAATTTTAATGGACGTATGTCAGTGAGTGTATATGGGTATGTTTGTGGATGTATACTGCAATTTGATTTAGTAAAACCATGTTTGACCAAGGCCTATGAGTCAATTGTAAAATTCCACCTGACTTCAGTGGGGCTGGGGTTACATCCCTATTATTCAAGGAATGAAAAACCTCACTAGCAAGGCCAAACCTAAGAGCTACTGCCCACCTTCAATGCAAGGGTGAACACATACAATTAAGCACAATCCAGAGTTGTTAACAAGAACAAGTGGAGATGACAATGGTCAGGAAAGGTATACTTAGGGAGAAATAGAGAAGTCTGTAGCCATTGGGGCCACCTGGAAGACCCTCCCAAGGGAAGCTGTGAGGTGACTTCATGTGACCTGGTGTCTGTGGATGCAGGACATGGACACGCAGCTCTCGGGGTGAGGCTCTGCTGCCATTTACCTTGCCTGAAGCCTGTCCTGAAGCCTGTCCACTCCTGCCCGCCTGGCACCTGTGTTCCTTTCTAGGGAAAAAAGAACTGATCCTTCCTGTTACAAGCATTTCCATAGCCTAAGATGAAGCCCTGATGTACAGGGTCTTTCAGACCCTGAGTCTACCTCGACCGGGGACTTCCAGACCTTTACCAGAATGGCAGGCAGAGCTCAGCGCTACCCATAGCCTTTCCTCCAGCCTGGTCTCCAAAGGGACAGGCAGAAGGACCACCATAGTCCTTGTGTTGGCTAGGAATGAGGCAAAGGCCTTGCCTTCCCTCAGTTCCCTGTTACTCTGACATAGACTTTCACTCCTCTTTATACAGCAGAGCTTCTCTCTTATAGGGAGGTTTCAGTCCACTGTAATTAGATTCCACGGATTTAATCCCCTGGGAATGTAGCAATTACCATATACCTGACAAGTGCTAAATGCTGCATTCCGAGGGGATTATCACCTCCGGCTGAACAGAGAGAAAAGGGGAGGGGAAGAGAAATTTCCACTTCCCCATGGGGTGGGGAGCATGATGAAATCTGCCTGATTCGCCGCAGCTGCTGGTTCCCCGTAGGACCGGAGGAGAGAGCGGGGCATCCAGGAGAAGGCATTCCTGAGAAGGACCAGGCAAAATGTTTATCTCTAATAAAAAGAGTAGGGATAATGCTGCACATGTGGGTCACCCTTCTCAGTTCTTGTGGTGCTTGCTCCAGCTGGCGTGTGTTTATAGAGGGATTTTTATTAATACTGTTGCTACACAGAGCAAATACACTGCAGAATAAGTGAGATTAAGACAATTGGTTTAATAGATTTCAGAAATAGGAGATTAAATCAAAGTCATATGCACAAAATATAACGTTGGCAAAGAAAAGGCATTTATATAGTGTTTTTGCACCCTGTGATACACAATGCCTTACAGCTTGTTAAAAAGCAGAGAGTTGGTATAAAGCTCCTTCTATTCTTTTGCATTATCTTACCTCAGTTATTTACTAGATTCACAGTTACATTGTGAGGGCATCATTCATTGTTGATAAACTGCTTGGGATCATCAGATAAAAGGCATAATTTAACAGCATGATAATTGTAGCACTTACATATACCAGCATTCACTCTGGCTGATTCCGAAGCGTTTTGCAGGCTTAGCAAACTGGAATTAAGGGACAGCCTCACTGCTGGTCCAGTGGAACCAGCGTTCCTCCTAGTGAGACTGTACCAGGCCAGATCCAGCTGGAGGTAAAGGTCATCAAAGTAGAATAAATTGATTTTGATAGGAAGACAACACCCTACTGTTGCAAAAACCGTCGCTGGGACTCTGATAAGCAGAGTGGGGTAGGATCAGCTTTATGTTTTGTGGCAATTACAACATTTTGACCCCAGGAGCGTGCTGCACGCTGGCTCGTTGCACTTGGGGAGGGAGCCACCGGCTGAGCGACTTACGCTTCCTGCCACACCTCAGACCAAGTCCGTAATACAGAGAAATAGTCTGCCATGTCGCTGTACTGCGCCGGTTATAGTGGCAAACCGCTCCCGAGATAGGTATAGCTTGCCTGGGCGATACCAGACTCTTTTCTTCTCCTAGAAGCAAAAAACCACTGCTGTATTTAAATAAAAAATACATATAATGTATAAGTATGTACATTATTGTGGAGAAGCAAGAACAAAGAAAGAAAAATAAAACCTAAAACATTTTAACAATGGGTGAGAGTTGATCGGGTCAGAGGGAGAGCAACGGCTGGAGTCCTGATACAGACCAAACAGGAAAACCTTCACTGCCTGTGAAACCATACTTGCACTAAATCAATTTATGACACTGTAGTTCATATATATATTCACTATACTTCTAGTAAGGTTTTACCTATTCTATTACATGGAATGAGATTCATTAGCCTAGCTGTATTAAATCTGTACTAGTATTAAAATTTATGCACCCCCCTGCAACTGCAGGCCTTTAACGTGGAGCCACCGCAGGGGCTGACACCAGCACGAACAACCGGGTTTGCCTGGGTTTGCAATGGCATCGGTGAGAACTGAGGCGGGCTGCGGTCCTCCTCCATCTGCTGCGCTAGCAGGAGCCCTGCCGTATAGACAGCCGTGCTGGGAAAGCTGTGACATCCTGCTATAATGTTTTTATGCTATATGGGAGAAAAACCAGCTCTGCATATACAGATGCATGTATGCCAAGAGCATATATGGATGCTGAAATGGTATTTTGAAGATTTCAGGCTAATAAGCCAAGCTTTTTGTTGGTCTTTCATGAAGGCCAAGGTCACAAATATATCTATTTAATGCAGGCTAGTTTCATACAGGGTTTGTCATATGACACCATCTGCATTCTTCATCACATACAAATCCATTGTTTGACTGAAATAAATCAGGGTGTGGGTGTTTCTGCATTTCCTAACTCATTAGCAAGAGTTTTAAGATTACTCCTGTCTTTCAGTAGCATGGTAAACCTATTTAAACAAACAAAAAGAAAATTATTATTAATTGGCTAACAATAACAGGTCACTTGAATTTCTTGAAAATCTCACTTGCACAAATCCCTTGATAAGCAACAGCAGTGTGTGCTTCTAGTTCTCGTAACAATTCTGAAAATCTGAATCAGAGGTGTTAATGCGATTTCTGTTAATGTTCTAGTGACGTCTCCCTGTTCCATATACTTTGGGACACAATCTGCTAATTCTTCTCTACCCGTTAGACCTTTACCAAGTCACTCCCTGTAGGACCAATACCAGCATCGATAAGGCGCGCAGTTGCCCAAGGCAATAGGAAGGAATGGGATGCAAACCAGGGAAAATAGCATGTAGGATTGCACCTGTGCCAGACCAAAGGCAAGGCATGTCGATGCTGCTCCACCCCAGGAGGGACTGGGGTGTGAATGTGTTGACATTTCTGCTGGCAGTGTCATTCCTACTCCTTTTAGGCACCCAGGAATAGCAAGCCAAATCATTCACTGCTCTCCCCTTGTCTCCTCAATCCAGTTCCACTCTTCTTGGCGAGAAAAGTGGCCTGGCCTTGGCCAAACTGTGGTCCGTTATTCCTGGAGCAACAAATTTTAGGGTAGCACACACTGCTGACCAGCTTTGAGGCAATTTTGGTTCTTTTGGACTTTCAGAGTTACCCCAGAACGCAAGCCTGAGAGTTACCTCCCTACCTACTTACCCGAGAGTCCCCCCATCACCTCCCTGCAGCCAGCAGGGTATGTCAGACCCCTCTGCCCTTTGAAAACCTCAGCTGTGTCTCTAACTTCATGTGAAATCTTGTCCCTCTTGAAATCAGTCTTGAACCTTTCACTGACTTCAATAAAGCAAAGGTTTGCTTCTTGGCTAAGAGAAAATTTAAAAAAAAGGTAGGAAGAGCCTATTGATATATTCATTTTCTCAGTGGCTCTGGGCTGACATTAAAACCGTTGCGACCAAACCCAACCAGCTAACGACACCACCTTAAGAACCTGTTCTTGTCTCTGCAAGCTGTCACAGGGCTTTGTCTTCAAACGGGGGGAAGAAACTATATGCTCCGCAAGTGAATGAGACACCTGCATGTGATCAGGATGATCAGAGCATGCAAAACACATTAGAACAAAACATACACTGAGGTCAAAGCAACATAAAAATGAAAGCGTTTTGTGTTCCTCATTTGCTTGACTCATTGAATATATGGTTATGTACGTGCCTGAACCAGACTTGGCTTATTTGCCTTACATACAATGAAGTTGCATGTAATTACCTATACTGTTCCAATCGGCACCTGTTCTGCAGTAATACTGAATTAATATATTAGCCAAAGCCTCAAAGGGGTGAACAAGAATGTTAGCTGAAAACTAGTTGCTTCTAATTGTCATGAAAACAAATGTGAAAAGAACATGTGTTTCTACTTAGCTAACTCTGCTTCCTAGGTTTGAAGCTGTTTTGTGTTAGTTTCTACCATTTAAATTAAATGTTTTGTCTCTAACATACTTGATGTGGCTTTAAGAAGCTGTGCTTCCCCCCCATCCCCCTTATGAATCTTAATGTTTGGCTGGATTTGTTTGTAACATCAGACAAAAGCCTGGCAGGCTGAGCCGGAGTGACACAGATTTTATGTTGAAACAAAGCAAAGCCAAAAAAAAAAAAAAAAATCAATTAGGGGTCATTAAAACCCAAACTTTTCAATGAAAGAAATACTGTAATGGAATAGTAATACTTTGGGGTTTAGGAGTTCTTTTAATTCCTGAAAGAGCTATTTTGCACTGCCCCTCCTCCACTTCATCCCTGTGAATCTGCTGTGTTGCAGAATGAGTCAGCTCTGGAATATCCAAACTCCACAGCTGTGCATTAGCATTTGGGAAGAGTATCACTGGGAGTTCATATTTTACATGTGGAAGCAGTGACGCTCTTTTTCAAGCCACAGCGAAAGAATGGTTCAAAACATAACACGTATAGATACAGCACTTGCCCTTCAGCAGCACTAAAGCAACTTTCCTAATGGGAGTTTTCTGCAGATTTCCTTGGGGCAGCAAGGAGGTACGACAAGCATAGCAGGGCTGTTAAAAGATTTTCTGTACAGCACAAGTTAGTGTTTGATGCCTTAAAAAGTGGATGTCTGGGGTTTTTTCTTTTTTCTTTTTTTTTTCCCCCCCTATTACTTGTTCCTTGAGGCCATCGCATTACAAAAGGAACACTGCATCTTTGTTTGTTAAGAAATGAAAGAGCAACTTCAATTCTTTCCGTAACAAATGTATTATTAGAAAAGAAAAATAACTCCTGCTAATCACAGCACTTTGCTGGAGCTTGGCAATGGAGTTACGATGATACGTTAAATCAGCAGTTCCCAAAGATGAGCCTCTGACCCAGCTGGGTTCATGACCTGGAAGCGCAGAAGGAAATGGGCACACAAGCCCGGAACACGAATCACAAGCTGAAAGCTTGGAAACCACCTTTTTGCATAAAAAACACGGTAGTGACAATTACACTTTGTATTTTGAGGAGAATTCAGTCACCAGCACAGACCTGGGAATGGGAGGAAGACTGTGAATAGGGCCAGGTGTCTGGGAAAGGAGCAGGACACGGGAGCTACCAGGGAAGCCTGGAGGCTCATTCGGTGGTGGTGGTGGTGGTGGTGGTGGGACAACGCTCTCTGTGGGCTGAGCCACAGCTGGGCCGGGGTCTGGTGCACCCTGGCTGGAGCAGCCCCTTTGGGACCCCCAGCTGGCCCAGGTCAGGGCGGTGAGGAGGACGCGTCTCCCGGCCACGTGAGCCACAGCGACTTGGGGCAAGGAAGGCAGGAATGATGTTCAAACGTCTATCTCACATCTCGGCTGCATCTGTCCCTGCTTACAGAAGGACATCTTGGAAATTTAGTCTCACAAAAATGACGCCATTTTTGCAACCTGTGTTGTGCCCACAGAAGCATGAGTCCACTTTTTATATGCTGATGGGATGCGCTTTTTTATGGGTTTCAAAGTAAATTGTCGTGTTAGCATAAAATTACGCTGCGCTTAATGGGTGAATATTGTATACCAGTGTAGAATGTGGCAAATTAACTTTTTAGGTATAGATGATTAAGGTCTTCAAATATATTAAAATGTTCTGCACCCAGTTTTCATTTGGGAGTGAAGAACCTGCCTCCTCCTTAGCTGTGAGCTGCCAGAGTGCTCATGACAAACACAGATTTTAATTTTAGTTTGCTCAATAGACATATTTGTGCAAAAGGCCCCCAGGTAACCTGCAGGAAGCTAGGGAAGATCACATTTTGAACACGAGGGGACAGAACAATTTCAATACAAGCTACAATCCTCACATTAGGAAATAATTAATTCTCTTAAAGACTACCCTGTACCACTGTCCTTTAAGGACTGACAATATCATGTCTGGCACCGTAGTTCTGCTGCATTGGAGATTTTAGTTCAAACCATGTTAGGTCTTCATTAGTGTAGTGCAAAACTGAATACAAAACACTTCATTTACTGGATAACCACACTGTAAACATGTTTTGCCTGGTTTGTGATGGATGATAAGATCTATTCACAACATTATTTACAACAGGATGCCCAGTGAGTAATCCTTACAGTAAAATCTGTAACATCGTGCACACAGCCAAGGTAAGTCAATTCTTAAGCTAATGTATTTGACATACGTCGTTTTAAAGAATGGCGAGTGAAAAGGGAAGACTTGGTGTCTGAGGACGCAAAAGAGCTGCCTTCTATTAAATTACACAGGTGAGAACAGCAATTTTCTGTACACCTTAGATGGCATGAGTAATACTGCAAATGTCAGTTGGATTTATTGAGATCTGCAGAGAATATATTTGTCTTACAAAGGGAAGAGGATTTAACTTACACATCTAATTTTTCCTGAGGGTTTGGAAGCCATTTTAAAAGTGGAACAAGTATCTCTCTAGTCTTTTTCCAGTCTCCTCTTCTTATACTCCTCCTCCCTCCTTGAATCTGGCACTTATCCCAAAATGCACACCATGTTCAAGAGAGGGAAAACACTAACCCTGTATAATTTGAATAAACAAGCTCTACGTATATTGCCACTTCTAGTTCAAATTATGCAAAAATCCAAGATAAATGAGGCTGAGCATAAAAGCCCCTTAGTGTGTAATTATAAATACTAAAATGGTGTATTTTTCCAAAACAAGAACCTTTTTTTTTTTAATTTGCATACTCTGTCGACTTTTGACCTGCAATAAAAATGTAACACAAGTCGGTAAGTTGACTGAGTCAGAACAGGACCTTCTGTTTGCATCATTCCTCCTGCCTTCTGGAGTTTCAGTCTTTAGCAATTTGCTTAGATTTATAGTCACCTACTGAGCAGCTACAGTGTGTATCCAAAAGCTCTCATCTTAAAACATGTAAACTGTTAGATTAAAATTCCTGGGCTTCAGGATATACAGAAATTCCATGGGTCAAATTATAGATAATAAGTATGAATCAAACCCTGAGATCCTTTTGGCTTGAATGTGTTTTTTGAGCACAGCTGTAATAAGCAAGCAGGATGCCTCCTGCAGCACTCAGCTTCCAGATGTGCCCAGTGCAGTATCTGTTTGGGGACGAAGCTCGCTTGCAGCTCTGACGAGCAGCATAAGGAAAGAGAAAACAACAACGGGATAAAATCAGGACTAAAGTTTTTACTTAACCTTCATTCAAGCTAATTTCTAGTCCCTTCTATTACTGTTTCTATTCTAATTTCTAAACTATATGGATTATCGTTACAGAAATGAGATCCAGATATTTTAGTGTTTCAGGGTAGTTGATTGGGATACAGACTTTTCTAGTTATTAATCTGCACAGACAAAAATGCTAAAACCTGTATGTTTTCAAAGCATCATACAACTGTTCATAACTTTTATAGGCACTAAGTTAGAATATACTTTGAAGATCAAACCCCAGTTCTTTTTGCCTGAATTGCGTTTGTTAAAAGAACATTGGAATTGTCAATCTGGCATTTACAGCAGAGGGTCCCTTCACTTGACTCTACTGCACACTCTGAGCCTGAAGATGAGCGAGGAAGACTAAGCCTGGACTGGCAGGGGCGGCCACCCCG